>NW_025223827.1:446543-700905 GCF_014066325.1 Apis laboriosa
ATATATATATATATATATATATTACTCTTGACTCTATCCATAAAACCGTACCACCAGAATGGCAACGCGAAACAGGTTTCACAATTAAATGCAACGAAATCCCGTTCCAACGGTGGAACACGGATACGGGATACATCGCGGGAATAGCAATTGGAGAGTTCGTTTTGAAGAAAATAGCTCGTTAAGGGGATCGTGATAAGAATATCGTGAATCGCAGTTTGCATCGCGACTTCTCTCGCCTGTCCACGTTTCCACTGGCTATTTAGATATTCCACGTGGGCTCCCCGTGGCAAGAGCGGGAATTCTTTTGTTATACCATACTTTTGTTAGCGCGAGAGGTAAAAAAGGATCGAACGAGAACGAGAAAAATCGACAGGTGCCTACTACACGTGATTCAACAATATTATGTAATTAATGTAACATCGTGAATGGCTAAATCGCCATTTCTCTCGAAAAATTATAATATTCGATCCTTTTGTAACGGAATTGGCCGTTTGTACATAAATGAACGATGTTCGTTGTGCATTGCGTAAAAAGTGTCTTGCATTTTCAAAACTCGAAACTATATATTCTAATTATGTGTAAATATTAATAGAAAGAATCTATGGTATTTATATTTATAATGAAATAACAATATCATTAATAATTGAATACCTTCGATTCAAAAGAGGATAAAGATTTTGAAATTATTTCGTTTAAACGCCAAAGGATTAGTCGTTGAATTATATAAAGAGTGCTGTTGAAAGCTTGATTGATATTTTAAAATTAAACCGATAATAAATCTTTACTTTGAAAATTATTAATTGAAAATTATGTAATTTATAATGCGTTTTGATACGATTAATTTTATTCGTGTGAATGTCGGATATAATCGAAAGGATTAATGACAATTGCAGATAATAAAAATTTCGAAAATTTCTCTTTTTTTCTTTTTTTTTCTTTCGAATAATTATTATTGCGAGAAGAGAAAACGTAGAATATTAAACTGTTGTGTAAAAAAAAAAAAAAAATGTTATTCTTTTGTCTCGTTCACATTTCAGGTTTCAAATAGTCCAATCATCCAAGGATTAAATCCCTTTGCTTGCTTTGTACTTGGAATAATAATACCGTTCCATGATCCTGTCGTAGTTGCGCAGGGATAATCGTAATTGTATCGCGCCGTTGCTTGCGGCACTGGAAATTAGGGGATTTCTGGTAATTATTAACGAGATCTTAGGATAATGCTTAAGGGAATATATTGAGAATTGTAAGACAATTTGATTATTGTTCACAAAGTATTTGAAATTAAAAAATTGTTTATTAATCAATATCAGTTCTATAGGCTTTAATATAAGAATGAAGATCCTCTCGAATATCTTTGAAATTATTAATTACTGTTTTCAAATGATATTAAAAAAAAAAGACAAAAATGCTTTTATATAGATATGAAATTTGTTTTTTTTTTTTTAAATGATATCACATTTATTTTAATGCATTAATTGATGCAGCTCATCATTCAAAAAATATTATACCATTTATACAAAAAGTCCATTAGTTTGGAAGATAATTAATATCAATATTTCAAAGTGAATTAAAAAAGTGAAATAATGTATTGAAAAACATACGAATCCATTTAGCTCGTCAAATATTTTAATATCAATTAATGTAAAATATTTTAAAATATTGAAATACCATATTAAAAACGTACGTCATTTAAAAGAGAAATAAATTATCATATATCCTTCATCCATTCATTTACGAAAAAAATTTCCAATATTATCAATTATATTTTCAAAAACATTAAAAAAAAAAAAAAANAAAAAAAAAAAAAAGAAGCCAAGAAAAACAACTTATAACAATATACTATAACTTTGCCTAATATACCCTCAATGTTTTTACACCCAGAAAATCCGTGGAAAGCTTAAATCACACAAAATCATTATCCCGCCAAAATTCAAATTCTAACAACCAAAGATAATATCGAAAGATTAAGGGACTATCCGACCTATTATATCATCCCCACGAAATACCGTTCCCCGTTCAAATAACCTTCAAATATTCCACGACTTAACAATGTCCATGCAACATGTCCATTACGAACAAGAGCGTAGAACGTGGATGCGATAACGGGCGGGAATCGCGGCTGCTTTAAATAGGAAAACACAGGGGCTCGAAAGGGGAAGTTGGGGCGCAAGCCACTCAAGAGTAAACTGTTTTACTTGGCGCCGGGAGCGTAACAACGAGGGGGCCCCCGAATACGTACTCGTAAGTAGCTTAGCCGTGTTTACGCTTCCGATTCAACTTTATCCCCCGGCATCCGCGAGTATTTAGCGGCCATACACGCCCGCCTATACGTATAATAGCATTTCCCTTCGAATTCAAACTATTCCGCCTCACAATCGAAATTCTACCTGGATCCACCCATCCACTCCCCCATCCCCGCTCAGGCGGGGTAAATGCAATCTCGTGTTCCGCTAGTTCGTTCCGAGGCGATTCCGACTGGCGGAAATTTAGTTTTACATAATGGCGAAATCGCGAGCGCGGTTATGATACCCTCCCCTTGCGTTAAAGCATCGCTCTGTACTGCGTTAATCACTGTGCACCACGGCGTGGAAATATTTTAGGTGAGGTAGAAATATTTTTCACGAGATTTATCGATCTGTGTCTGTGTGTGTGTGTGTGTGTGTGTGTGTGTTTTTCTTTTGAAGATCGGCGATAACGTGAGGTAGAGAAAGTGGTAAGAGATAATAATAATTAGAGTTTGAAAAGAGAACTTTGACGATTCAGCAGTTTTAGCTCTGTTCCATCTCCTTTTCGCGCAGGGACTACTGCGCTCACGAAATTCAAACTTTCCTACTGTTATTATACTCGAACTCGTTTTAGCGTTTTAGTACAGTGCTACTTGACTTAACTGTCGCGATATGCTAAATAATCGTGCGATTCGAAATGTTTTAATATATTATCCATATTTGATCTAGATTTTCTTATTTTTCTTTGCTTTAAGATCAATGAAATTAATTGTGTTATTTTATCTGATTTTTTTTGAAATCAGATTATTCAATTTTTTCCTAAAATTCTTCATCGACTATTTGTTAAGGAACAAAATTATAAAAATTATACGGTGTAAAATATCTTTGAATAATAATATAATAAAATAATAAAGGAATTAGGTACTAATTAAACAGTATAGTCATACTCTAAATTTTTTCTTTCTTTTTATTTTTCATGCATTAAATAATTTATAAGTATATTAAAAATCAAATATCCTATACAAAACATTTGAAGAATACATGAAAATAATTCTCTAATAAAAAAACTAACTTAAAAAATTATTATTTCAGAACACATTAATTTGAATTTTATAAAATTTATTATATAAAAGAAAAAAAGAACATCCAAATATTCTTTTGCTTTCCTTGTTTTTTTATACAATAAATTTATTAGTATTATTTTTTATAAGGAATAATAATCTGCATCGATTAATTTATCAAAAAAATATATGATTCCATAAAAAAAAAAAAANAAAAAAAAAAATAAATTTGATCTTCGTATATCTTTCAAATGTCCACTTGCAAAAAAATTAATAACATCGTATCCATCTATATCGTACAATTTTTGTATGAAATATTTTTTCATAAAACGAATAATTTATATAATATATATAATATAAATATTCGTACTTTAGATTTCAATGGATCTCGTACAATACATTAAAATATTCGATATATAAATACGATTTTACGCTCTAATGAAGCAAGAAAAATACGCGATAAATTCTCCATCGAAGAAGATATAGCAATTGAAAATTCATCGATCAAAAAAAGCGGCGAAAATCGTAGGAAGGGGTGAAAAAGTTTCGAGTAAGTCGATTCCCTTGACGGGACGAAGCGGATCGATGCTCGACTAATCGGTGGCGAGGAACCGTTGGCGCGAGCATATACATCCAATAAAAGAGGTTACTCATTCTCACATCGAGCCGCATCAGCAACCTCGATATCGGGAAAATGCCACTCTTCGTAGGAGCGGTCGCACGCGCTCGCACGAAACACGGCCGGCCTGTTTGCCGATTCAAATCGGCGAGCACACGTACATCGCCGTAGCGCGCGCGCGCCTGTCCGTGGAAAGGGCACATATGCATCGAATGCATCGTACGTTCACCCGGTTTGCCAACACCTATCGATACTCGTCGTCGTTTCTCTTGGCGACGTTATGATTCTTCTTTTTTGATACGAATGGATGGAATCTTTTAAGCGTCTTTCGGTGACACTATCTTATCGGTGGAGACATCGGCTAATGTAGAATATTTTAGGTTGGGAATTGGGAAAATTTTTATCGATCTATTGGATTGAGTAAGCGGAATGAAATTGAATCAAAGAAGAAAAAAAGCTGGGTTTTTAGTTTCTTTTTTCAAAAGCTACAAAGAGTTTAGAGAAGTTTTTGTAGATATTGTGAGAGTTCAATTAAGTTGTGTTATTAAAGTTAATATTAATTTCGTTATATATATGCATTATGATTATTATGTAAATTATAATGAATTATTTATAAAATAATTTTTTTAATATTATTTCGAGAGCATCAACTTTTAAAGTTACTATTATTTTCGTTTTAAATATATTCTTATTGAGAAAAATTAACAAAAGAAACAAATTGATCGTTTGAGATTTTCTTTATATTTTTTATCTCAGATGAATATTGAAACTAAAATTGATATAAAAAAATAACAGTTTATTAATAAACAATAATTTTTTTTGAATATGCTTATATAAAGATTAAATGAAAATAGAAAATAAAATAAATTCGCAAATAATTGATTCATTTCTTAATTCTTATCAGTAAATATAACTTTCTAAGTAGGTACAAGAATAAAATTTTAAATTAGAAAATAATTAAATTTTAAAATAATTACATTTATGAAATAATTAGAGTATCGCGTTATTCTATTGTAAAATATTTTTAGACAAAATTGCATATAAAAAAAAAAAATGTGAATGAAAATTTTAAATTGATTTCACTCAAAAATTTTGATTTAAGAATAAGATTTGAAAATAAATTCTGTAGAATCCATTATATTCTACATGTAGACAAATTTTTGTTCAAATTAAATTTTTCAAAATTTGATGAATTTTTTTGTATGTAGTATATGAAGATTTTTGTAAATAAAATCTTTGAAAAATTGTATATAATTAAAATCATTGAAAAATTATTATTATTTTGTAATTTATCATAATATTTTTCTACAAAGACAAATTTGTAATTCCAAGTTTCATTTATCAGTATCTCTCTCTCTCTCTCTCTCTCTCTCTCTCTCTCTCTCTCTCTCTCTCTCTCTCTCGTAAACACAAAATAAAGGTAATAATTTTATTAAAAAGTAAAAGTTTTTTATTTTCTATTATATGTAGAATTTTTCCTGAATTTAATAGATTTCGCTTGTCTTGTTTGGACAAAATTAATTTCAATGATGTTTCGTTAATCTCTGTCTTTTCTACTTTTAATATGAAATTATGAAAGTTTTATCATTTTGTGAAAAAAATAAATGAGTCTGTCAGACTGCTGGATGGATATTGTTATTTTTTTTAAATTCGTAGAAATTTATTCGGCATTGTACATTCTTGTTCTTTTATGCATTCTGTCCAAAAACAAAATTATTGAATTTCTGCCGATTTTAAAATAGAAATGAATTTTCTCCTCTCTTTTCGAGGTTGAATCTTAATATACAGAATTTTCGTCGGATTAGCGAACGGATTTTGTCAGTTTTAATTTAGCTAGATTAAACTCGACTGCCAGAAAAATATAAAAAAAAAGAAAAATACGACGAGTTGTTTTAATTGAACTGTTGCACCAAAAATTTTTGCAGAATTAATGGAATAGAATTCATCTGTTCTATTTTCCAATTCGTGTTATTGTTTTTCTCATCTCCGACTTATTTATTCCCTGTAAAAATACAAAATTATCTTATATATTTACCTCAAACTTGAACAAAAAATTATTCTCAAATTGATATAAAATACAGAATATAAGAATTCATAAAATCAGTGACAAACAAAATATACATTACATATTCTCTTACAAACATTTCTTAACAATTCTTCCATTCATAAATCATAATCACCATTTTAAAATTTTTCAAGTTTTTATAAACAAAATAATCCATTTAACCAAGCTAAAATCCCATTTAACAATACAAAACGTATTCTTGTACACGTCACAAAGTATTCATCATCAAAGAAGCCTATTATTCGCTTTATCTCAATCTTACCGCATTAGCAATTCGCTAAACCGATGCCTATCAATACCAGTACAGCGCCTACTTACCATTCGTCATTCCTCCTCGTATATCCTTTCTCCATCTCTCTTCTCATTCTATTCGCTTACACGGATTTACCTTACCATCTCCCACCTCGAACGACATAACCTCCAAAGCTACCCGTGTACCCGGTAGTCGTTCCACCGAGTAGAAACAAGGAAACAGGGAGAGTTTGGATAGGGCGCAGAGGGTGACAAGCGTAGCAAGGAAGGGTTCACTGACCATAACACGCGGCGTTGTTTCGCAAATTAACTGGATGCAGCTGCAACTGGACGCCCACACGGCTCGTTTCAGCTACCGATGGAAAGGCGAGCGCCGGTCGGTAATCGGGAGAGGTGATCAAGGCCGCGCGATAGAGTGAAAACGGTGCGGTATTATTTCTCCTATAGCGGATGCGTGGGCGGTGCCCGGTCCACCAGAAGAGAGAAAATTTATTCCACGCAGGAATTGCGACAGCTCGCGCTGCCGGCCAACTCTCTCTCTTTCTCTCCCACGATGGCGTTGGCGTCGCTTTCTTTGAGGTTGGGCGCCTCGCGGCTGCATTTTTTCGCGGACCGGATTCAATGGCCGCGCGGACCAAGCCGTTATTTATGCCTCGACGAGCGCGATCGACTTTAAATTTAACCGCGGTTACAGGCCGATCATGTATCCCTCCGAGTCTAACGAGACTCGTTTCAAGCCTGGAACGAGTTATGGGAGGGGGGGTGGGGCTTTAGGCGAGGACTCGGCATTTTTTGACCGGCCGATGATTGGAATTCCCCGCGTGTGATTAGAACGTGTCTCCGTTTGAGATTTATGGAGATCCGGGGCTGATTTACGTCGGGATGAGTAAGTAACGGTATGGAGGAGTTATCGAGTAATGTGAATTATTGGGATAGCGTAATTCTGGAATTGTTGAAAATCTTATGATTTTTCACAGTTGATAGATTTACATTTTTTTGTTTTTTTAGAATATTAATTGGGTATTTACATACATTTAAAGATAGTTTTCGATTTTAATTTTATATCACATGAAATATTTAAATATTTCTATCGTTAATAATAAGTATATTATTTATCCTAATGAGATTGTTAGATAATATTAATGAACAGAATATTACTGAAACTACGCAACGTTAGATCAATCTAATAATGTATTGTGAATAATATTGTAACGTTATTATGTAAAAATAATTTATAATTTTAGTATCATTATAAAAAACAAACGAAACAATATGCATATTTTTTTTGTTAAATACAATATACTTATGAGATAATTTTATCAAGATAATAGATAATGGTTTAAAATGATATGTACAAATATTATTGAATGTTAAAATTAATTGTTTATTATATTTCTTTCTAAATGAATTAAAAAAATGATAAATTCCTTAAAACCTTATACTTACTTTTCATTATATTCCCATAAAATTTCCTGTAATTTTAAAACATGATTATAATGTGAGAAAGAAGAAAGAATTGTAAGTACTTAGTTCCAATTTAACTAGTCAATCAAGATCGTGAGCGAGAAAAGATTGGTAGCAGTTGACGAAGACGTTGACGGCCGGATGATCGACGATCATCCCTTATTAAGCTGAACCGGATACGGCAACAATAAGGCGAATAATTGGACGAGATTATAATAAGGCGAAGGATGTGCCGGTGTTCACCATTTAGAGTCGGTTGACCAGAAATTCGGCAAGTAAGTTATCGACTCATAGATAATCGCGCGGACGCAGCCCGCATACCAAATCGTTCCATGCACCTATCCTCCGCCCGGTTTGGACATTCCTTATCGTTCTCACGTCCGTTGCAAATTCCACTGTAGCGAGAAACCACCGAAACGTCCTCGCAATTTCATCCCGCGTCGTTTTAATCCGAAAGGGGGATCGCGAAACTGCTTATTCGAATATTCATCTTTGAGCATGATCAGAACTTTTCGAATAAGGTATATAAATTTCTTTATTTGTGATGAATTATTTTTGGGAAAATTGTTTATGAAATTATGATTTTATTATATTATTTTTATTAATCAAGAAAGATTCACTCTTGAAGGGATTAAAATTATAAATATATTTCTTTAAAACAATAGTTATCTCTGGAAGCTGCAAAATCAATTTTATTTAGTAAGATAATAAATCTCGAAATCTGTCTTTATGTATTTAGTATGAAAAGCGGAATTTTTAAAAATTTTCGATTTTATATTATATTACATTACATTAAATTAATTGATGAATGAAAAGAATATTTGAAAATTAAAAATACATTAGCCTGAGATTATATTCTGTTGATTATTAATTATTAATCCCTATTAATCCTTGTTAATTATATAATAAATAATTTCATTAATTCGAAATTAATATGATATTTAGAAATGAGAAATAAACAAACAATTATATATATTTATTCAATGATTGAAAAGATACCAATTGCAATAGAATAGATCTATTTGAGCGACTATTATAGATCATCAAATAATAATATTTTTTTATGTAAACTTAATAATATGAAATAGAATAAAAAATATTTGTTTTCTAAAAAATTATTTTTATTTCAAAACATCACTAGTATATTTATATTTTTCTATCTTATATATAAAGAAATTTAAAAATCTTCAAATATATAAGTGAATGACAGAGAAAAAGTAGATGATATTTATTATTTTACTTATATTAAATCTTCGAAACCTGCAACAACAGAAAATCTCTAATTTTCTCAAAGAACCAAAAATTCCTTAACTCCTGTCACACAATGTATCATTTGAAAGAGTTAAAACTATCATTTCTAGAACAAGAATTAAATATAGATATGTACTTAATACATGAATGGTGACGATTATTTTGAATTAAAACTTTGGAATCTGCAACAAAAAAAGAAAAACCTCTCTTGTCACTCTTGTATCATTTGAAGGAGTTATTTTTACAAAGAAATCATCTCCCTGTAAATCTCACGATAAAGACGGATGACGAAACACAGCGTTCTGCCAGGAATATTCGACGAGTCAGCGGAAGAGAGACGTCGACGTCACCACGAAAACATAGAGACGAGTCCTCACGAATATTCGCCTCGAAGCGTCCAGAGAGAAA
Source organism: Apis laboriosa (assembly GCF_014066325.1). NCBI lineage: Eukaryota > Metazoa > Arthropoda > Insecta > Hymenoptera > Apidae > Apis > Apis laboriosa. Next base: position 455,892 of record NW_025223827.1, read on the forward strand.
TGTGTCTCGCGAAATTCCACAGCTCGTCCCCGATAAGGGGACCCATGGCTCTCCTCCATCCAGATATCGATTCTCCTCCGTGCTATTCTCGAGTTCGCCGGCCCGCGGGGACTTTTGGAAGAGCCTTTCGAAGTCTGAAGGCGCCGCGGATTCTCTACAAAACATAGGAAGGATAGTTTGCTCGAGGCTTACACGTTCCTTCCCTCCTCTTCGCGCTCTTTTTTATCCGTGGCGGTTTTTCCCCCTCGATTTTCCACACCACTTGGAAAAACCTTGACTCGAACGAGAGAGAGAGAACGAGTCCACGATAACGTTCTTCTTTTCTTTTCTTTTCTTTTCTTTTTTTTTTCTTCCCAGGCTCAGAATGATTTACGCTTTGCCTTTCGGCAAGACAATGGAGGAAAGGCGAGACGATCGTTAGAAAAGTGAACTCTCTAATTACCAGTGAAATTGGTATCGACGGCGCCGATTACCACGGGGGACAAAGAGACCGCGAAGTGGCGCCCTTTGTCCGCTCGAGTCCCCCATTCAACACATTCAGTACCGCGATCCGTTCTCCCATTAGGGGTTGCCGCTGTAATATTCAATGAGCGGCCGTGAATAACCGATTCCAATGTGTCCACGGAAATAAACCTCTCCTCTCCTCTTTTCCAGATCCCTATTCCAGATTGGAACGGAAAAAAATTATCGGATCTAGGGGAGGAAGTTCTTTCCAAAGGAATTGTTATCTGCTGCCGATGAATGTATTTGCGTTTTGTCGATCGAGTCGATTCGAGGAAGACGACTAAGTGGTCTACGTTTGTCGCGATTGCCAGGTTTCTCTTTGGACGTGGTGAATGCGTTTGTGAAGAAAGATATAGAAAGGTTTCGTTGGGAATTTGAATTGAATTAGATGTGCATACGATTTTATAACGGTTGAAAAGTTAATAAACTTTCGTTCGTTATCTCGAAGGAAATAATAGAGGAAACGAAAGTAAAATATTTGTTTTTCAATCGAATCGATACATTCTTTTTCCAAATTCTGTCGGCCTGTTCTCGATACGGGAAATCGCTGCTGCCTTCCGATTGAAAATGAATAATATTTTCTTCGATTCTGGAAAGAAATGGAAATTTGAAAGGAGCAAATCAAGGATTGTGAGAGGGATTTGGAACGAGATTCAAATTTCAAACTTGCAACCGCGTCGAAAGTTTGTTCGAAATTACGTGGAACGAGCTTATCCATACTTGACATTGTAAAGGAGAGATGCAGCTCTAAAATGCTCTCTCGTATATTATATTTGTGAAATTCTTTATTAAAATTCTTCCATCGATCCCTCATAATCGATCTTGTCTAAAACTATTGACGATAATCGAATTAGAAATTATTGCATGAAATACACGGGACGAGTAATATAATGCAAACAAGGATCGTTTAATCATCGACAAGGACATCCCTTCCGAATCCCATCGACACAGGACAGAATTGTAATTTAATATATCGGGAATCAAGGGATATTCGCGGCACGATTCGAAATCGGTGGAACGTTGGGGAGAAATTACGACGACGCGGCACGTCGCGACGGACTCGCACGTCCACCATTTATACGTTGGTCCGTGTCCGGATTAATTTAATGAACCGCGATGTTTGCACGCGTGTCTACGTGCGTTTAATGCTGATCCCTCATCTCGAGTCGATAGGACTCGGCTAATGATATCGATAGTTGTCGCAGATAAAAATCGATATAATCATCTCGTAATTATTAGATCGTATTTTTATCGAGAATTCATTGTCATTCGCGAGTGTCGTCGATGATAAATTTGCATATCGTCGATGATGATAATTTTCGCGGATAAAAAACGTATAATCATCTCGTAATTGAAGGAAATAATTAAATCGTATTTTTATCGAGAATTCATTGTCATTCGTCGATGATAAATTACAAATTTTATCTTCGAGTTGTTATTATTATTGAAAATTAATTGATCGAATTAAGATGTTGAATTTTGAAATTTTACGTGGAGCAAGAATCATAATCAAATACTGAGTAGAATTATTTTATTTTTATATTGGATCATATAAAGTGATCTGCCGATTCAGCTTGGCAAATCGTGATGCGCTTGTAAATCGTCGAATTACGAACTTCCGTTTATATCCGTTTATCGCATCTGTTTAACATGGAGATATAAATAGCGATTCTTCTTCTAAGAAGCAAACTCAAACATCGTTAAATTGTTGAGAACCAGAGATGCAGAGTAGCCAGAGAATTCGCAACTTTGTTGTTGGCCCGCGTGCGTTAAACTGCATTAAATTGAAGGCAATTGAAACTGAACTCAAAAATAAACTTTCGTTCCCGAGATTTAAATTTAAATTCCCCATATTTCCAGTGTACAAAAAGCGTACCAATTGTTGTTGTTCGCATCGTTTCGTATCGAAAGGAAACTTTACCGACGATATTCGATTTTTAAAATCGTCGGACTCTTAATAATCCGCTAATAATAAATTTGCATCGCATCGAATAAACTAAAATCGTGATAAACTAAAATTCATTATACCGCGGGAGTATCCGGGGAACGATACAAAAAAAGCCATCGTGAGACACCTGCGAGATGATTCATCGAGTCGATGCACGTGCGATCGGCCATTGAATAATCTATATTTTATAAATCAAACGCGCGCGATGCATTCAACGTGAAACAAAAAAAAAAAAAAAAAAAAAAAAAAAAAAAGAAAAAATTCCTGCAAACATTCCTCTTTCGCTCCGACCAGAGTTATTGCCATTCCTTTCCTATTCACGCGACATATTTCTTTCCTTTTTTTCTCTCTCTCTCTCTCTCTCTCTCTATTTTGTCACCCAACATCCGAAACACTTTTAAATTTCTCGCGTCGTTCGATATAAAATAAAATAAAAAAATATTCCAAGCATTACATTTACATCAAAATCTTTCTGTTTCTCGAAAACTTTAAAATTTAAACTCCTCTCCTCGGATCCAGAGAAAATTCGAAAAATCCATCGTCTTTCTCGTGCAGATAAAAATCTACGAATCTTTTCCCAAGAAACCAGCGGATCATTCCGATGATCGTTATTTACGGAGTCGGAAGGGCTAGCAGCGAAAAAAGAAGAAACTCTGCTCCCCTCTTCCCTCCTCCAACACAATTCGCGTTGTCGCAAGCAATTGCGCGGGTCGCTGGGAGCGGTTCGCTTTCCGGCAGATTGCACGATCGTGATGAGTTTGCTTTCGCTTCGTAGACGAGGACTACGACAACTGGGACGTCGGATATCACCGGGGCCAACTGTTTCGCGGAGTAAACACGCCGAGGTGGAGGATCGTGAGGGGGGGGGGCGTGAAAAGGATGTGTGTGTGTGTGTGTGTGTGTGTGTATTCGGGCCGCAGTTAACTTATCTAAACGTCTGAACACGGTGTCGGGCCGGTGTCGGCGTTAACTTTATCGAAACTCGTTTCACCCCGTGGTAGTACGAGCCGCGTCGCGCCGTTAACCGGTCTCGCTGCGCTGGAAATTGGACGAGAATTAGGCTCCGCTCCCTTCTCCTCGGGTTAGATTAGACGAAGCCGAACGGGACGCGTGCCCTCTACTCGGGTTTGCATCGTGTTTTCGGACTCGACTGGGGCACAAACCAATTGGGAACGAGACACTTTGTTGGCAACTTGGTTGGGAAGAGGTTGGTGGGGGGAATGGTGTTTCTGGGTGGAACGAATTAGGGAGGGGGAGAGGGGATTGGGATGTAAAATTTAAGGGATAGGCGTTTTGTTGCGAAAGGATTGTTGTGAAAAAATTCGTGAAATGAATATTGGGATAATTGGGAAGAATTTGTGAGAAGGAAAAATATTATTATTATAGTCGAATAATAATAGAGCATGGGGCGATAATCATAGCACAATAAAATCGATTTTGAAGATAAAATTCGTAAATTGGATATAAGTTGGTTATTTTAGCTATCTCTGTCTGAGTTAATGTTCGTAAACTTGTTAATTTTTTCATTCAAAGAACGAGTATACAAAGAGTATAAAATATTCTACATTGAGATAAAACAGAAAATTCTTGAAGAGTTTGAAAAATTAAATCAACGATGATGTATTATAATAAAAATAAAACGAATTTCTTTCAAGAGGAAAAAAGAAAAAAAGAAAAAAAAGTATCGTCATATTCAATAGAATCGTTTATAAGAGAAAATATTTTCTCATATCCGTTTAAGAAGTTAAAGTTAATAAAGGATAGATAGAAAATACAAATATAAAACAGTGATATTGAAAAAAAGAATATTAAATATCGAATCAGTTATTTTCAACAAAAATATTTTATGCAAAAATAAGAAAATTCAGGTAATTGAAAATCTCTCAGTTCGAAAATATATTTATATCGAAACCAATAATTTTCTTTGCCATTAAGGAAAAATAGCGATCGTATATTTGCGCGATCATATCTCCCTCATAAAACACCCTCTGTTAGGAAACTCGAGAACTGATGTCAACGTTAAAAGGGGCGCGTCGAAAGGATTTCGTTACGAGAAATTAGCGATCGTCGAACGAGGATCTTTCATCGGCGAGAACGGTTGGCAAGGGAGAGGCGTAATGGACTTTTCTTGTTCCTTGGCCTTTTTCCTCGCGTTCCACCCGTTCTTAGTTCGTTGAAACGGAGACGCTGTCTCCGCGGCGAAACAACCACCGTTACTATCCCGCCTTGTGCACACAACCGCGTGGATAATGTGCCTAATTTACCCGGCCAATCTCGTCTCGTATCTCAAACTTAATAATCATTGTTTGAACGCGACGACCGTGAACCGGTGCGTCTGATGATTTCATCCGCGAAAGAAGGTGCCTCGGTGATCAGAGTTAATCTAGCGCCAATTTACCAACACGTTGCTTTTAAACGGCGTAACATTTTTCCCGAGGAAAATTAAACAATCGGATGGAGAATTTGGAGAAATTTCGGAGAAATAAAAAATTATTGGAACGTAAAGAAGGAATCTGATTTTTAATGAGATCCTGGTAACGTCGAAATGAAAGAGAAATATATAACAAATTTATATGCAAAATACTCTTCGCACTGCGTAGATTATACTGCTAACGATCTTTCGACTTCGATATTCGCTATTTGATTCCACTCACCATATATATAAGCGGTTCGAATTCCTTTCATCGTTCCCCTCGATTCTCCCGTAACAAATTGCAATCATTCTCCGGGTCTGTGTACAACAATCGCAGCGTGATTTTTTGCAATTTACGGAATGGATTTCTCAGGGCCAATTAACCGTGAACGGCGCGATCATCCATCGGTTTTGTTGAATTTTTCAAGAGATGGGGGACGGTCAGTGTCATCAAAGAGAAGGGAATCGCGAGACGTGTAAGAAAGTTGGCGACGAAGTGTGTGAAAGCCAGCGAAATTAACGGGCCATTAGGAAATGTCTGTCGCTCGCGAGCTTCCAAGCTAAACTTGTGTCGCGAACGGCGCTCAATTACGTTGATGAATTACGTATACTCGCTCCAATCCGCGCGGAGACAGACAATGAATTCATCTTCGTCATAATCTCGCGGAAGTTGCGCACCCGCTGTTGCATATTAGCCACGTAATGCGCGGATACCCGGCGCAAAGATGCATTGCGTCATTGCTCGAAATTTTCTGGAAAATCCCTATGAATGAATGAAAAGTAACATTGACATCGATTTCAATTCGTCCTATTCTAATTTTTAATTTTTAATTTTATTCTAATTTTGAGGTAAGATTATTTTTGAGGTGAAAATCGGATAATTTCTTTATAAGTCCTATTTTTAAAAAATTAAGTTTTTTTTATGATCTACTTGAAAATTGGTTATGAACTCTTTGTTATATGTTATATGTTGTTGTCGATTTTATTCTAATTGTAATAAATAATTATTCTAATTTTATTCTAAATAAATTGAATTCATTTTATTCTAATTTTGAGGTAAGATTATTTTTGAGGTGAAAATCGGATAATTTCTTTATAAGTCCTATTTTTAAAAAATTTAAGTTTTTTTTTATGATGTACTTGAAAATTGGTTATGAACTCTTTGTTGTATGTTGTATATTGTTGTCGATTTGAATTCGTTCTATTCTAATTTTGAGATTATTTTTGAGGTGAAAATTGGATAATTTCTATATAAATCCTATTTTTAAAAAATTTAAGTTTTTTTTTTATGATTTTATCTAAGTGAAAATTTGTTATGAATTCTTTGTTGTATATTGTATGATGTTGTCGATTTGAATTCGTTTTATTCTAATTTTGAGGTAAGATTATTTTTGAAGTGAAAATCGGATAATTTCTTTATAAGTCCTATTTTTAAAAAATTTAAGTTTTTTATGATCTACTTGAAAATTGGTTATGAACTCTTTGTTGTATGTTGTATATTGTTGTCGATTTGAATTCGTTTTATTCTAATTTTGAGGTAAGATTATTTTTGAGATAAAAATCGGATAATTTCTTTATAAATCCTATTTTTAAAAAATTTAAGTTTTTTTATGATCTTATCTACCTGAAAATTTGTTGTAATGTTATTTGTTGTATCAAAGAGTTAAATTTTTGGAAAAAGATTATATAAGTAGATTCAATTGTATAAGTCGTGATATACATTTTCATTACAATCAGACGAAAAATTTAAAATTCTGATTGCAACATTCTAAAAAAAATTCTAACGTTAATAATTATTTACTGTACTTGGAAGAATTTTTAAATTACAAACAGAAAATCTACAGATTACGATGCATTAATCTTATCTGTTTTAAATATGTTTTTTCAATTTAAAGAAATAATATAATTCTATTTAAAGAAAATCATAAATAGAATTTCAAATCTTGATGGAATTCCAAACATTTTTCTATTTAATTTATTACAAAATATATTCAACTGTACGCATTATTTAATATTTTCCAAATTAAATTGAACAAAAATTGAAAGTTACAATTATTCCATTCTAAAATCAAGAAAAACTCTAACAGATTTTAACAATTATCGGCCAATAACTTTAACACAACACAATTAACGGAAATCATCATCAAATATAAACTCCAGATAATCTTAGAAAAGAAAATATCTAATCTCTAAATACCAAAGTATTTTCAATTTCACAATTCTTCAATTATATACAGTACATTCCATTTACGATCGCCAATAAATTTGGATTTCACAAATAAATAGGCAATTATCGTATATCTAAGTATAAAAAAAAGCTTATAACACGGTTTGATTTGAGAAATCAAATTTTAGGAATTCTTTAAGAGCTTCAAAGATGTCTTTTATTAATAATTTTTTAATAATTTATTAATAATTTTCTATCCATTTATCCAAGTTAGAGTTTCTTTTCTTCATAAAAATCTTAGAAAATCATATAAAGCATATATACATTATAAATTTCTTGATCTTTTTTGATCTTCTTTGTTGTAAGCAAACATCAATACATCAAACTCGAACTAGAATTATTATTCGCCGACAACTTAACTCTAATATGCAAAGAAAGAATCGTCACACCATTCAGATACAAGTAAATAAAATGTAGAATAGTCATTCACTTTAGTCTTCAAATTTTTTAACATAACAATAAACCCTCATTCGTTCGTGACTTAACCGATTGCGGTTCCGTTTATTCGCGGTTGAAAATTTGTAACCCGTTTCATAAATCGCGAAACGCTTATTTGCGGTAACCAATGGAAGGCGATTTCCGTTTTTATCGTTTCTTCGTACAATTCAGCATCGACTTTCCGAGAACTCGGCTTCGATCATTTTGTAGTTTAAGTTGACAATTGCTTGAATTCATTCCTCGGGCCATATTCTTTGTTTACACCTATTTATTAAATGTTTAAAAATATTAATAATAAGTTAAAATTCAAGCTGCTTCGAAATTATGTTTATATTATGCGTAAAAAATGCGGTTAATATTTATCATATCTATAAGTGTCTAAAATTGGAACAAATATTTTGAATCTTTGCAAAAAATGAAAGTTGATACGAAAAATTTACGAAAAATCATCGAAAGTATTTTGTAATAAATTATTTATATAAGAATTATATATTTATACATATTAATATATATCGGATATTTTATGATTACTAAAAAAAAAAAAAAAAGATTTAATCTTAAAATAAATTCAAAATTATAAAATCTTCGTGAAGAACAAAATTAATTATTATGTAATCATCATGATATCTATAGTTTATATTCTTGTTAATTTTTGCAGTTAATCTACATAAGAATAAATCGAAATTTTATAAACAAATGAAATTTATAATATTTAAAACCAGAAGCAGATATAAAAAACAATGAGTGAATTCGAATTCACTTTAAAAAAAGATACAACAAGGTAGCGATAATTTAAGCATTGAAGTAAGATCTTCGAAGATAAAGAAATTTAAAAGATAATTTAATTTCATTATCACACTGTTCAATCGATTATTAAATAAACAAATCCACTTATTTATAAATTCGATAACAGAATAGAAAAGAATAGAAAACTCTAAATTTGTTATGTAGTAGAAGTCACGCATTATAGCCGATAGTACGATAGTAATCCTATCACGAAGATCTTCAGTAAAAAAATGATGCTATGCACCACGTGATCTCTTAGCAACTTTCTAATTGCTTGAAATAGCCTTCTTCTTCCATTAAAATTTCGCGCTAAATCGAAAGATAATTCTTCTCTATAATCGACGAAATAAGAAATATTTTAATTTTTCTTTCGCGTACAATATATGTACAAAATATGTACATTCTTATTAAGAAATTTTCTTAGAAATCTAGAAAAAATTCTAGAAAATATCTTTTCAACAAACGCGATATGTATATAAGAATTATTCGTATAATTCTTAAACAACATATCAAGATATATAAATATTTTTTTTTCATCGATGATCAGATAGAAGAAATGTATGCAATTTATAATTTAAACGATGATTAGAAATTTTCATCGCAGACATTACAATTATTACAATCATACTTTATACCATCACATCGTGACATAAAAACGATTAATGATCCTATAACTGTCTAACTTCTGCGACGAAAAATGTTATTGCGTTCCAATATTATTCTACAATCTTTTCACCATTACGACGATTGATCTCTGCTTGCTTGGCCGAACGAAATCGAAACAATACCCAACCTGATATAAAACTCGAACTGGTAATCGTCCATGTTCTTCACACCATTCCGATACTTTCGCGCGCGACTTTCGGCCTAATTGAAGCCGGCAGCGCCGAGTCCTTTTATTATGGCGGACAAAAGGCGCGAGCGGGCGAGAGTCACAAAGCGAGGAACTCATTACGGAGAGCGGAGAGCCGGGGCGAGCGTTAGCAGCCGCCACTAGCTACGCGGTGGCGCGGGGCTTGATGAGAAATTCCGGAATGGAAACGATCGACTCTGTGGAAAAGTCGTTCGTTCTGGGGGACTGGGAGGGGAGAGGGGGGAGAGAGAGAGAGGGAGAAAGCGGAGTTGGATGTACGAAAGGAGATAAAAGAAGGATCGCGCAAAAGAAAACACGGGGAGGGGGGAGAAAGTTCGAAGGGGATCTCAACAACGATGCCCGATATATCCATTTTGATATACGACTATACTCTTTCCTATTCCGCGCCCGTATTCTGCGAATTATCGCGCGCGAAAATTTCGAACGAAGACGCTCGGTTTCCTGCCGCAAAATTTCGTAATGGACGAACCCGGAAAACCGAAGTTCCAACGAAGGCCGTGATTCGCACCAACTCGATCGCTTTAGAATTGGAAACTCGTAAATTCGATACGAGCACGCTATGCAGCCTCCCCCCCCACTTCCCTCGCACACCTCCAGTACACAGTCTCGTTCGTGCGGTTTTTCACGCATTTCGAGTTGCACATTCTGCTCGTCGATACGGTAACTTTTAACCCGAATTTGTGGTTCGTCGGCGAACTTCTCGTCGAGGATTTTTCACGTGTATGGATGGATGCTCGTTTTTCGGGCAAATTGAGTCTGCGCCACGCTGCCACGTATATCGTTTTCGGTATCCTATCCCGAGCTACTTTTTATGAATTTAGGGAAGAATTTTCGATCAAAGATGATTCGATTGGACGAAAATACTTATTATTAAAATTAGAAATTAAATCGTTCATATTAATTAATCGATATATATATATAAATAATAGAAATAGAAACGAATATTTTTAATATATCTTTTTCTTTATACTTTAATACATTTAAATGATAATGCAATAAATTATAGAGTATAAAAATTGTTTCTGTACTTTCTTGTGGATCTTCAATTTCAATTTATTTCTAATAAGAATATTCTTCTCAAGTTTATTCTCCGTTATCTCTAACTTGTTCCCATCATTATCGTGGATGGGAACGAATAAATAAGATTCGCGGTATTCGATTCGATCACAATGAATCGTATCTATACATCATACAACCCGAACAACTTCTCTTTCGTACGCTTCGCAGGAAACGTCTCGTTGCCTCGATAGTTTTCAATATAAAATTGAATCGATCGTGTTCCGGAGACAACAACGTTCTTCCGCAATTCTTCAGCGCTAACGATTTCTATTATAAAACGAATCTCTCATGCATCTCTCGGTGTGTCACATTGGCCGTAAGCTTCTTTCCTGCGCGACAGATTTTCGATCGTGCGCGATCAAACGGATGGGGGTGAGGGGAGGGGGGAAGGAAAAGCGGAAGCGGAGGTTACATTCACGTAGACAAATACGAGCAATCCCATCGTGAAATTGATGAAACGAGCCCGAGAACGGATCTCATCCACGATATCGTCACGGTTACGGTATAAATCAAAAAACGGTTGGTATGAAAGAAATCGATGGATGAACAAAATCTATAAATTTCCGGTTTCCACAGCGGGCGCCGTGCTTTCCGTCAAAAGTTTCTTCGAGTTCCAAAAGTAGTTATACCCGTTGCCTCGCACGCTAAGCGTAAATAATGCGAAGAAGTGATTTCGAGGGGTAGTTACCCTCGCTTTTGGCGCGAACAAATCGAGTTTCTTCGAAAGGACGGAGACTTTGCGACTGGGGAAAGATTTGATTCTTTTGATTTTAAGGATAGATTTATTTTAATACAGGAATTTCGTTAAATATTGTTTTTTTTTTTTTAAATCCTAAAAGTACAGATTTTATAGATTACATTTTTTGCAAAAAAAACTTATGAATTATTATATAAAATAAAAATACTTAAAAGTTGTACATCGAGAATATTTCCTAAATTTTAACCGTTTGCGCTCCAACGATGACTCTCAGTCATCATTTGGATCGATGCGGCAACTTGAATGTCGATGGCGACAATATTTATTTACGTTTGATTCTTTTAGAATGTCGCTTCATAAATATTAATAATTTCCTAAGCTCTTTACGTATAATTTTATGAGATGTAGAATAATATATTGTCAAATGAGATTTTTTTATTATCTCACATTGGACCGTGATCGCAAGTAGGACTACATTTTCGGCATTAATCCGAGTTTGACGGTCGTGGGAATAGAAATATTACTTTGAAAGCATGGAATACGGTAATGAAATTAATTTGGATGAAGACGAGTTTGATTTTTCGTTATTAAATGACGAAATTACTTTTATTCGTAAAGAAATTAACGATAGAGAAAGCAACGATGAAGAAATAAAAGGTATAAGAAAGTGAAAAATAAAAATAATAGATAGTGAATGAAAGCAATAGTTCAAGTGAAGATATCGCAAAAGACACAGTTCAGAGTGGATAATATGCAGAGAATCGGAAGATATATCTCGAAGAATACAATTTGTACCCGAAAAATCTGCAGGACCGCAAGTATCTTCGAATATAAATGAACCATTGGATTTTTTTAAACTAATTTTTTACTGATGAATTTATTAATAAAATAGTGCACGAAACAAATAATTATTAATTAAATAAAAAAGTTAAAAGAAAAATATTATTGCCCTACTTGCCCTGACAAACCGAGGATGCATCTTGATAATTGCTTCATAAAATATCACACGAAATAACAATATAGACTTTAATTTTATTCAATAAATTTTGTTTCTTTATATGTAGAGAGAATATAAAATATAAAAAATTAAAATATAAAAGTTTTATGCGTTAATTTTTGCGTGAAATCATTTTAAGTTAGCTGTAAGAAAACACCAAAGTGTCTGGAGTTGCTCGACCGTGCGAAAAAGGACTTGGAGCACAAAGGGTTAAGCGTGTTACAAAGAATGAATTAATCACAATTTCACCATTGGATCGTCCTTATCCGTTAGTCGATTTCCCTGTTTACAGCGATACCAAATAAACTCGGTTTCAGTTGGTTGCCTCGTCCCAATCAACTCCCCTTTCTTTCAGATGCCTCTGCTAAATATCCATCAACGAAGGTAAAACCCCTTATTCGAACGATTGAAATCGTCAATCTATCGAACTTACGTATCCTTCCCTATCCTTAAAGAACCTGCCGACCACTTCCTCCCCTATCATTCCCAATGTGGCGAATTCAATCCGCTCTCATTGAACTCGTTTCGTCGTCCAACTCGAAATCGACTCGAGTTCTGTTACAACCCTCTCGCGCGAAAGATTTTATTTTTTTAAAATCGACCGACATAGCCAAATACCGACATAATCCAATAATATCGACTTGCCAGAAGCTCGAATTCCGGGAGTAATTAGTTAATGTACCGTTGGCCAATGAGCTCGCTGATGATCATGTCTGCGCCACGGAACACAGAAACACGCCAACTAGACGAGGTTAATTTCCAGAGACGGTATTCGTTAATAAATCAGATAGCACAGGCCTACCATAGTCGTACAAACATCCCCGCGATCCTGCTTAATCGATCCCCGGCTTAATGACTGCGATGCGTTTCCCGCTTGATGGCCGGGATCAACTCTAGATGTCGCGTCGCCTAATTTAAGAGAGGAGGCCGTTGATCGACGCCCGCTCAAGGAATCGTGATTTCTGATAGATTTGCTAAATTGCTTGCAATCGAGGCGTGGATAGTTGAAAGGCGAGGAACTGATAACACCTTGTCGATTATCGTTCCAAGTTTGTGCACCATGCGCCCTTTCCTGATGAATCAGAGGAATCATAATCACACGTTGTTTGAAGAAAATTAGGGAGACTGAAGGATCTATCCACTTTCCATTCTTTAAAAATAATCGATATCCTTTGGGCCAAATTTTAATATTCAAATGTGTGAAGTTTTATTAGAAAATTGATTTACTAGAAATTGACAAAATTACAAATTGACCAAATTTATACAAAGTTACAAGAGAGGTTATTTATAGCATGTATGGTATGGAAATGCAATAATAGAGGAGAAAACAAGTATAGAGAAAAATTTATAACGGTTGATCTTTTTCAAAAAAGAGAAAAAAAGAGAGAGATTTTGATAGATTGTATTTTATGCTGATAGCATTGGTAGAGATTTTGACGATGCTTTATATCGAAATGTATCTACATACAGCATTGCTCGATACAGGAATCGTATCCGATATCGTCGAATATCTGTAATCTCTGGTGAATATACCGGCAGCATTTTCGTTCTTTACAAGTTACGTATAATCTGGTGGTTATTTGTTGCTCTAAACGTATTATTTTACGGAGAAAATAGAGAGCATTGGCAAAGGATTGAATATTGATTCGATTGTTGTAACGATTGTGGTTAAAATTTAGGAATGTTTAATGAAGAGAGTTGTGTAAGTAAAATGATATTAGATAAAACGTACTTCCACTTAATATATTTTTGCCAATGGCGCTACTACTGTAATTCTAAATATGAGTTTTCGACTCATTTCGCCTAAATATATTGGTCGAAAAAAAGAGAAAATATCTCTGTTTTGCGACATGTTTATGGAAGAAAGAAAAATCTCGATCATAAAAAAGATGGATCTCTAATTAAGTGTGACAATTTGTTCTGTTTACATTCGAAGCTGTCAATCATGCTCATGCAACAGTCGCCTCAATTTTCTGCGAAGCACCATTCTATACGAATCAATATTACGAAGGGTGCGTTCATTGTTAGACGATCTATAGTCTTGTATCGCATCAAAGGACGCATTTAATTAGCACCTATCGCGCCCTTCGATGCGTCAGATCCCGCTACCGTTGTTTGATCACACAATTGAGATATGTACACCGAGTGTAAAACACATTGAATGACAAGGTAATTGCACACGATAATAGTTGTTCGTTAACAAAAGTGGTTGAAAGTGATCGAAAAACATAAAGTCTCGATTAAATTACGGTTGTTCTTTGTAAAGAAATGAGGTTCGTCGCAAATCTTTCCATCGACTCTTATATAAAAAATTCATTCTATCAACAAATACATTTATACAAATATATTCAAATACACGCTTCTAATCTTATTTAATCGGATAAAAGATTAAAAATACAAATTCATGATAGATAACTTGAACATTATCACGAAAATAAAGATATACAAAATTAGACAAATTAGAAAAAAATAAAAAAAAAAAAAATAAAAAATTAAAATTTGAAGAAGAAAATGTGATGGAAGATATATAATTTAAACGAAGAAAATTTAATAGAGGATAAAAATCCTGTACAATCAAAAAGGAATCAAGAATATCAAGAAGAATGTAGTAATATATTACTAGTAATATATAACTCTTTGAAGGGGAAGGGACTCGTCGGAATGCTTTCGCCTTCTTGTTGCTCGATCGAACCATCTCGATACGTGGGATGCCGATTTTTACAAAAGAAACGACAAATAAGATGAGGCAGTCGTCTAGTGACAATGGCATCGCGAGGCGGTACGTACTACACGACCAATGTGGACAACACGCGATCAGACCGGTTTGACGTTCTCCGGCAATACATGGTTGAATTTCATTCTGCTACGTGACGTTTTCAGTTTCCGCCTATTGTAAGACACGCTCGGTATCGCGTTCAACGGAAAGAACGAACGAAGGCGCGCCTCGGATCTTTACTATTATCGGCGCGGAAATTCATGGTCGTTTCGTAACTGAAAAATTCAATGACATCGTTTGGTGGAGTTCCACGTGGGGAAGAAATAGGCGATTTCTTCTTTATTTCCTCTCTTTTTCTCTTTTTTAATAACATGAAAGTATCGTATTTGATTCGTCGTCGAGAAACTGTTTCCCGCTATTTCGAATTCTTATCTCAATAATGTTTCTATTTGCGCAATATGGTAAAACGGTGGAGGAGAGACGTGGCCAGAAAGTTTTCATTTCCTTCGTCGTCAAGTGGAAATACGATTGTATCTTTGAGTAGCGAATAAAAAAAAATTTCATTTCCTCTCGTAACTGCCCCCCACCCCGCACAAGGAGCACCATGATATATGCTGTGTACGCCGGAAACAAGTTTCTTTGAGCGAAGTTGCGGCAGAATCTGGGCCAGTCGGTATCGTATTCGGCACAGATTTCAGAAAAACGTATGTAGGAAGAGGAAGAAAGAAATATCCATCTTTTGGAATATTTCTTGTTGTAAGTAGTTTCCTACTTAGCGGAGGCAAATGGAACTCGGTGCATTTGCATCTTTCTTCTCGTTTTAACTTTATTTCGAATTGTATTATTTCATAAGTTTCGTTAAAAGAATTAAGAAAAATTAATTCAATATTTTTTATCCTTGAGAACTGAATTTTCATTGTAACTGATAAAAGTAATAAGAATTTAAATCAGTAAATATGATTAGATTATAGACTGGATTAGATTTGAATTTATTTAATTTTAAAATTTAAATACAATTCAAATAAAATATTATAATATTTCAATTTCACAGTCGAAAATATATATATTCATTTAGAAGATCACATTTCGAGTTTCGAATTCGTGTTAATTTAACGATATCATACATCCCAAATGGGCAATGGACTGTGATCGCGGAACCGATGGCATTAGTAGAAAATAATAAATTAAATAATTCGACCATTCTATGATATCCACTTATAATTTATATCCACTTAACAAAATGGAAAGGAAAGGAAAAGCTGAAGATAGTAAAGACTGAAGATGCTTCGATTCATTCGAGTTTACCGTTCTCTCGCCCGAGCGCCGATGTTTCCCCGTCTGTAAAACGTAAACGAAGAAGGTTACGAGGGTGGAGGCGGCACGGAACGCGTCTGGCCGCGAAAGAAACGAAGGAAGAACGAGAGAGAGGTCGAGGTTTCTGCGAACATCTGCCAACCAGGCTGATTTCCAGCCAACGATAAGACCTCGAAACGCAGCCGACCCGGCACAACCGCGCCGGAATTCATTAGTTAACCCCGCGCGTCGACCGAGCCATTTCCATGGACTCGTTTCGCGGTGCGGTCTGCGAGCCACTGCACGCCGCGGCGAGAATTATATCGATGAAGAATTCAACGATGGGACGGATGAGATGGAAAGTTGGATCGTTCCGAATGGAAAAAGAAAAAAATATTTTTCAAGGATGACTCAAGGGGATTGGCGCGGTCGGGAAGCGCATAATACGATCTTGAGGAAAGTTGCGAATCCATCGGGACTCCGACTTGTCTTGCGATGCTTTTGAAAGTGTAATCAATTGCCCGTGACTGGAAATATTGAGCTACTGCAGCATTGCAGCTAGTCTCGTGAAAAAATGCACGTGAATCGACGTGTTATTTTATTTTCCGGCAAATATCGCTTATCTTCCACGTAGAAAAAATGAAAGGAGAAGATAAAAAAGAAATAAACGAAGAAGTTGTTAACCGTTTAAAACGAGTTACGTCTTCAACAAACAGGATTTATGTGAATTTTGATAATATTGGAAAGAATACGATAACATTGATACCTTTACTGTTACGTGATGTATTATATAACGTACAACTTAACCCCGATAGTCGGTGATGGAACAGGATATTCAACTCTCTGTCACGCGTGTCGGTGATCTGTCGTTGATCAAATTCCTGTACGATGGCGTTCAAGACGATCCTGAAGATGCTTATATATCTCGTGGCCGACAGCGGTTTCTTAACGAGCTGCTTCGTTCATCTCTCACGTATGAATCGCTCGGTATTCGCGAGGCTCGCAATCGGTTCGCCGTGAGTGCAAGCGCGTAGTACATCAATATGAGGATCGCGAGAAGATGCGTTTGGGCGCGACCGCGTGCCGCGACCGTTGCACTGCGCATGCGTTGCATTCCCGTTCCGTCAGTCCTTCTCTTACACGCGGTATACGCGTGCTTCTCTTCCTCGCTCTACCTCTCTTTCACTGCTTGCTCGTACAATGGAGGGGATGGATATCACGACGAAGTTCGCGAGGCGACGCGAAGAGTGAGTCGAACGACAAAATAGTGGGGAGGAAAGGGTCGTAGGGACGAGAGGAGAAACGCGTGCCCCTGGAAGGGGCAGAAGGGACGAGAGTCCGGCGGTCGAGTGTGGCAGATGGAGGGGGGGCCCCGCTTGTCGGGCGATGCCACTCAACTGAATCCCCGCTCTGTCCTCGCGGCAGTCTGACGCCGGTCGCGCAGTCAGCATGGCTGGATTTTCTTGCAGTTTTTCGCCGGTTCTACCGAGCTAGAGACGAGTACGAGTCTATCTTGTGTCCGTGTCGGTAGTGCATGCTGTCTGAGTGTCGTCGTCAGAGCCGTTCGAGACCATTCGCAATCGAGTGTCGGAGACGCATGCTTTGGCAAGCCGAGAGCGAAAGAGACGCCAGATAACCGAACCTAACCTCCAAAGACAGAGATGTGTCGAGACATAACTCTCGTTTCGCGGTCGCGGTGACGCAGATCTCGTTTATTTCCGTATCGTTTATATTCGCGATATGGAACTTATCGAGACAAATGTGCTGCTTGCTGTATTGTTCATCGTGCATGTAATATTGTGATTTTCGTCGTCGTGATCGCGCCTAAAGTGCGTCGCGTGACAATCGTGTGTGCTGCTCGTGTGCTTGGCATAGGAACAGAACAAGGACAGAAAGCGTGCAAAGAACAAAAGGGAACGGAAAACTACTATGCGTCCCGGCGTGAACGAATCGGTGACGTTTCCCGAGTGAATGTGTGTGAAGAAACAGAGTGTGGATGAGAGAGAAATAGTGTTGAACCATGAAGAAGGAAGAACGATAGAAAGGTTGGACGAAAAGAGACTTGGCCATCAACAAATCTTGACCCAAGAACGGGAAAAGATTTCTTGGAAAGCAGTTTCGTCGAAGTGACTCGGTGTTTTTGGGATGGAACAGCGTCTCGAATCAACGGTTTCTTGGAATAGACTTTTTTTTTACACCGGTATGTTTGAACAATACATTGTTATTTTTTATAATGTTATTAGAATAAAAAAAAAATATCGGTGAAAAATTTCCGCATTTTTCGCTTGGCAATGCAACCGCATGCCAAGATGTCTCTATATGCAGTGTCTAGCCGTCGGCGTAATTCTCGCCTGGCAAAAAGAGACGAAAGCCATGTGTGCACGTCGACCGGGCCAGAGTGTAAACAAGCGCGGTCCTTTTAAATGCCTACATATCGCGCTTCGTTGTTATCTGTCTGACGCAATTTCACCTTGATTTCCTCGTTGAAATTATTTCTAGAATTATGAACGCGTGTCGTATATCGAAGTCTTGCTAGTTACCCTCTCTCTATGTTTCGATATTCTTTGACTTAAGTCATTAGCTATTAACAATAAGTACTTTGTACATTTCCTACAGATAATATATAATTCATCGGAATATTTATGCGGTCGACGAATATTTCTAAGTTTGAGCTATTTTATAAAATATTGATATATTCCTAATTTTAACTTTTTACTGTTTAAAACTATATCGAATAAGTGCGAAAGTATTTTTTTATCAAAAAAATCTTCTTAATTAAATATTATGTAAAAATTATAATTAAAAGTAATTTCAAAATTATTGAAAAAAGACAAAATTGAAATTTTACGACTGACATTGAAAAAATCCGAATTTCATATCGATTCGTATTCATTTAATCATCAATTCAAATAATATCCACAATATGTAATACTTAAAAAATTAATTCGAAATCAATTTTCTTACGAGAAAATGACTTATTTAATCATATATATTTATACGATTAAAATAGGGAAATCTTGAATATTGCTTTTATATAAGTTTTATATAAGTTTTATTACATCATTAATATTTACAATCGAAAGATGACAATATGAAGGAAACAAGTAATTGTACGTGAACTGATTCTTTAAAATTATGCAAGAATGTATTTATTCGTTACGGTTCAATTTATTGCGCAGAAACATTCGTGTAGAAAATAGTAAGTGTTACTAGTGTATCACGTGGACACGTGATTATCATTATCTTGTCGATATATTTATATAATATTTGATAGATATTTATTATTTATTATCGATAGATTTATAAAATAGCGTTAAAATAGTTTTTATAATTATGGAATTTTTATGGAATAATGAATTTTATTTTTATCAATTTTATATGTATATACTTATATATTACATATGGATTTAATATAAATACTTTAAAAATCGAAAAAACTGAAAATATTCAAAACATAAAAAAATTCTATAAGCTAATTTTTAAATTTTTGATAATTAACTAATTGATACGATTAAATTTTTTAATGATTCATAAATAAAATATTATTTTAGTTTTCCCTAGACTTGTCAAATTAAAGATTTATTGATCTATAGATATGACCTACATATTTGTGATCGTCTATTAAAAAAGCGATATAAAAAATAAATATATGTCTGATATATTCGCCCATTTTATCTCTGAATATTTTTTTCACTTTCAATAATTTTCAATGAGAATCATTTTATAAGAGTCAACTATTGCAATAATATTTAATTGATTCATCATATGGAATAATTTTTTTTCGATTCTCATGTAACTTTGAAAGGCGCTAATAAAATTCGAATTTCCAACTTTCTTCATCTCTTTTTTCCTCTCGAGAAGTTCGTGTTTGATGCTTGTTTAAATACTTTTTGAATTCGAGAAGGCTCGCGTTTCTTAGTCATTAAGAAACTTGTACACGTTAAAATTTCTTCTGAAACTACCGGTTCGTTTTACCGCCCACTTGTTCCGTATTCTAAGCTATGAAAATCTAAAAACATTAAACATTCAACTTCAAGTGGTAAGAAAACAAGATGACAGGGAAATTTAAAGTTTTATGGAAAATCGAATTTTTCTACTTCTTTTATCGTCTGCTGAATACGAGACGCTATTTCCACCTACCTATCTTCCTTGGAACCATTCTTTTCCATTGTAATTCTGAAACAAGAAATACTAAATTCCATACAGGAAAAATCGCCAACGAAAACCTTCAAACTATCAATTTAAATCTGCATCTAGAATTATATTATTTTTTATCCAGACCACGAGCAAAGTAATTCCGTTTCCTCGTTATTTCTGTATAGAGATAAATTACATATTATAATGATCCAGAATGATCCAGAGCTATTAAATCTTCGATTTTTTGTTCTCATCTATTAAAGAACGAAGTGATTAAAAGAGAGAAATATAAATGCATATTTTTCCATAATTTAATCGAACGTCATAATAACGATAATCGAGTCATTATCTGTTGAAAACACGGATATTAATTTCATTATTAGACGCTTCGAATACATCTAGCCTCTCTTTTTATCCAGTCTACGATTGCTACGTTTTTAAGACCGATCTCTTTTTTTTTTTTTTTTCTTTTTTTTTTTTTACTACCTCGAGATCCGTTCATTAAAGAGGGAACGGTTTTACAGTAGGTGTTTTGCATAGGATGAGAAGCCTCTTCGAAGCATCGTCGAGATTAAAGAATTTTGTTGCATTCGTTGCTTGAAACATTAGCAAGTTCCTTTTACGAGCACCGCGAGACATCGCGCGCGTTGCAACGCGAAAATGACAATCTGAATGCGAAATTAGGCTGTGCAGCGCTTTAATGCGGGACACATTCTAAGTCTTCGGCTATGAAAGATGCATCAGAAAAAAGAAGCGAGTGGAGGGAACTCTCGAAGCGAGGGGCAATCCTTGGTTATATATACGCGTGTGTTTCGGCTCCTCTATTTCTTTTATGAATGGAAAAATCTTGGAAAAATCGACGAGACCCCTGGAACGAAGCTTCTTTTGTCGCTCGAGAGTGTCTGAGGAGCGTGTCGAAGTTTACGCTCAGGTTGCCAGCCGATTTTTGCCGGGCTACTTAGCCTAGCCTAGTCTCGTCAAGAAACATGACAATGCCGCACTGTATTTTCAGGTGTCGTTTGTTTAAGTTACACGGGCCTTGGCTGTTAATCTAACTGCAAGAAGGTCTTGGGCAAGCTGAAATTCTCGATAGTTTTATTAGTTGTAAAAGCTTCGAGAATTCTGCTTTTGGAGCAGTACTTCGATTTTAAGGTGTTTATTGAATAGCGCGAAGTTTGTTGCTTTAGATATAGGAAGTGATATTTCTTTGTTTTCGAACAGTTTTTTTCATAATTTTTTTGTATATTATGTATCACATGTATCTATTTTATATGCAATAGGATAATAGCAGTAATTAAAAATAAGAATGATCCCGGTTTCTCGGAATCTGATGATATTATATGTTATTTTATTATAAAATGCTTCCAATATCAGTTTATAACAATGAAAAAAAAAATGATTTGACAATGAGTTTTATAAAAGTTTATACTATTGATGCGTTAAAATTCCGTCAATTAAATTTATTCAATCAAATGTATTTTTTTTAAATTTAAATCCATATGATTTTTATTTCTTTTCTAAAATCAAAAAGCATTTCAAAAATTGTGACTTCTCGAAAAAAATTATAACGAAAAAGATATATATATTTTTAATAAAGCGAATATATATATTTTTAATATATATTTTTTATAAAGCGAAAAATCTACATTTCTATTAGTCTCATTATTTTCTGGACAATACATATATTGAGACAAACAAATAAAAAATTAATATCAATTTAGATTTATTTATTAAATTATAATTTTTTTGCGTAGATGGAACGTAAAAGACTGCAATTATGATGTAACGGAAACAAAAAGATCTCACTTTATTTTTTTCGTTTCACCCAACGCAAATTGTTTGCTTATAATTTAATAAATAAGTTAATTTGTTTATAACTTAATCGAAATTTTTGTATTTGAATTTATACCAATTTTTGTTTCAGTTTCTAGAATCGATTTTCCAAAGATATCCCACGAATATTTTAATATCTTGTATATATGCATCTACGTATATATCTATTATAATATAGTTAATTTGAAATTATTGCTTTTTTTATGAAAAATATCTCAATAAATTTTAGTTACAGTTGGACATTGATCCTTAAAAAAGGAAATAATGGACAAGAATCCAAATCAATTTAATAATATTCTAAAATGGCAAATTCTCGAATTCGATACAGCATATAATAAAACGATAAATTTTCTTTATATCATACCAAAAATAAAAGGTTAAATAATAAAAACGAATAAAAATCTTCTAAATTTGATTGTGAAATGACTGATAATACATTTATGTGTATATCTATTATAATAAAGTTAAATTTGAAATTATTGCTTTTTTTATGAAAAGTATCTCAATAAATTTTAATTGGACATTGATCCTTAAAAAAGGAAATAATGGACAAGAATCCAAATCAATTTAATAATATTCTAAAATGACAAATTCTCGAATTCGATACAGCATATAATAAAACAATAAATTTTTTTATATCGTACCAAAAATAAAAGGTTAAATAATAAAACGGATAAAAACCTTCTAAATTTGATTGTGAAATGACTGATAATGCATCTATGTGTATATCTATTATAATATAGTTAAATTTGAAATTATTGCTTTTTTTATGAAAAATATCTCAATAAATTTTAGTTATAGTTGGACATTGATCCTTAAAAAAGAAAATAATGGACAAGAATCCGAATCAATTTAATAATATTCTAAAATGACAAATTCTCAAATTCGATACAGCATATAATAAAACGATAAATTTTCTTTATATCGTACCAAAAATAAAAAGTTAAACAATAAAACGGATAAAAACCTTCTAAATTTGATTGTGAAACGACTGATAATCGCTGATAATTGCGTAAAAGTCACGGTTTCGATATCCTCGCTTCTAAAGATGTATTAGGTCACCTTTAAGCCGCGCTCACCTTTAATGCAGCCTCGTACGAACCCTCACTGGGATCTACACTGCGGCGGGGATGTAGTAAAAATTCCACATCTACGAGAAGGGAAGAACAGAAAGGGAAGCGGATCTGGCCGGAGAGAGAGAATACTAATAGCGAGGCACGGAAGGGAACTTTAAGACACTGTTTGTAGTCAGAGAGGGACGCCTAGGTATGGTATTAAATCTATTTCCCCTCTACTGTTTCCAAGTAACGACGTGGGATACCATCAAAGATTCAGTGGCCCTCGAATAATTCCTCGAAAAATAGGGATAGGATCCTGTCAAAATGCGTGTTGTATCGCAAGGTTGTCGTGGTTTGGAAAATTCTTCCAAGATTGTTTCTATGAATATACAATGATTTAATAATAATAGAATGAGATAACTTTGTATTTAGATGTTGAGAAGTATTAGATGTATGAATTTTTAAATTTGAGGAAATTGAGAAAATATATATTTCAATTTGTGTTTTTAGAAATGTATTATTTTCTTAATGAAAACTATTTAATCTTTCATTCGCAATGTATTAAGTGAATTCTATATTTTAAAACTAGGATTGTGAAAAGAAATTTTCATTGTAAATTTTCATGTATTTGTTTTAAACATCTTTTGACATTTTATAATTGCATAAATTGTTTGAAAATTATTGATTAAAATAATATATGTCTTCTACTTTGAATCTTCTACTAAGACAATATAAATCAATAATAGATGAAATCTTATATAACGTTCCACTGCATTGTTTAATATGTTAATTCCACAATAGATATCACATTGAAGTTTAGAAAAACGTAAGAAATAAAATAAAATAATATCATTGATCATTGAATCGATATACAAAATTTTCTATAAAAGTAACAACATGAAAAATATCCTTTGCGTTTCCAATACGAGATTCGTGCAAAAAATTCTTTTCATAAACGCTTTCCATCTTATTTGCCCTCTTATCGTTCACGTTAATGAACGACTCGTTGGCTGCTCGCTTCGAAGAATTTTCCTTTGGCCACCAGAAATTCGCGCTCGAATTGATACTGTTCGACTTTGTTTTTTGCTTGCATCAAGTTGTACGAGTAACAAAGTAACAGGGAACGGGAACGGTCATAAAACGAGCTACATGTGCGAAGTTTGCCATGGCGGAACATCGTCCGGTTACGGAGATTCAATTTGACGGTAGTGAAATTCCAGGCAAAAGCAAAGCTTGCCAGCGAGGAAAAGAATATATATATATATATATATATATATATATATATATATATATATAGAGAGAGAGAGAGAGAGAGAGAGAGTCGACACAGATCGTTCGTCGCTGAGAGCAAACTAATATTTGACGTGTGTTTCGGCTTAGAAAGTTATCGGAGCGCCATCAGAAGCGGCGCGATTTAGATCAGTGATTTTAGATGAAGGATTCGGAATCGAAGTGAAATAATAAACGATTGTGGATAGAATAAAATTACTATTTACCCAAAGAATTGAAATTTGATATAGGAGATGCGGATGAAGTTGAAATACCGAGGGAATGAATTTTAAAATGAAAACTGAAAAGCATCGAAATACGTGGTTGTTGTAAAATGACGAGCATAAACTTATTTGGTTGATATAAATCGAAGGAAGAGTTCAAAAGGAACTACTTTATCGCGAACCAATTTTCCTCGGAGTTTGTCAATGAAAAATTCATCGCGTTGTCGTTAAGTAACTGACTTTCTTCGTTCTCAGTTCATTCTTAGAATTACTTGGAAAATATTTTAATATTATCTATCTATAAATTTTTAATTAAAAACAAAATTTATAGATATTGAAAATTGAGAGTTTGTTCGTTTACATTTGTTGGAATTAATAATGTTTGTATCAATATATTTACTAACATTATTAATTTATTTAATATTTATTAACATTATTCTGTAAAATCGTAAATTGCGAATCTATAATGATATAAG
This sequence comes from Apis laboriosa, assembly GCF_014066325.1. Classification (NCBI taxonomy): domain Eukaryota; kingdom Metazoa; phylum Arthropoda; class Insecta; order Hymenoptera; family Apidae; genus Apis; species Apis laboriosa. The sequence continues at coordinate 480,841 of NW_025223827.1, forward strand.
TATACTTTGTTAACTGTAATAATTCATCTCTTAACCGAATACACAATAATATATTGTCGTTATTTAGCGTATATTACTAATTGTAAGAATAATAAGTCTGAATAGAAAATGTTGCCACTTTAATCTCTCTAATTCATTGAAACTGTTCAGAAGAGCTAAATTGCATAATTCAAATATTATTGTCGAAACGTCTTATCAATTATATAATATACATTAACATAACATTTCAAATTAATTCAAACATATATTGAATAATCTTATCGTACGACGAAATAGAATTCGAAGACGCAAATAATAATAAAATAATCATCTTTTAACAATAAAAAGTAAATAAGAAATAATGTCTCGCCTCGTAGTACCTACTATACGCCAAAATTAATATGATATTAACAGAACTATAAAATAAATCAAACAACCTTCAATATCCCTCGAATCCATCAAACGAAACTTGTTAAACCTATTTATATACTCGGCACTGTCCCACGCATGAAAGGAACACAGTCCAGTCTCGAGAAAGCGAAAAGCAAGAAGCGCGTTTATTTCGCCTGGCCTAGTGACCAATAAGCGAGCCTAGACGGCGGCGTTCTTAATGCGATATTCGTGCCAGCGCGTCACCGTGAATTACGTTCGACCCCGATAACCTCGTCCCGGTCGCGTTCGTTCTCAATGAAAGGCGACAGGCGAATGCTCGCGATCCACTCCTCCAGTTTCTCAAGCTTTTGACGGTGAATTTCAAAGAGTTACGCTCGATCGATCTCTCTCGGGTATTCGACTCTTTTGATTTTTAACTTTTTGCGGCAAAATGGCGCCAAATAAACGCCACCGATCTTCCGCGTACAATGTTGGATGAATTTTCGAACGAATTTATCTTTTACCTCCTATTTCTATTTTTTATTTTTCTAATCATTTTTCAACGTTCAATCAAGTAGAATTTTGTACTCTAGATTCTGTTTCTTATTTAAATTTATTTTTATTTGTGTTTGATTGTTATTCGTGAAATTTTGCTTGTATAGCGTATTGTATAGTTGTATAATGGATAGGTTGGATAAGTTAAAATCTTTTTTTTTTTTTTTTTTTTTTTTTTACTAGTGCATTCGCAAGTGTTCCAAAAAATTTCACTGTCACGTTTCAGAATTACATTGTCACTCTGCCTCTCTGTTCCCTGAAGCAACTTGACGAATTTTGTTATCGACGCACTCGAAAGGTGCGCCCCTTCGAAGCAAATTATCCCCCATTCACCAGAGAGGCTAGGATTCGATGGCTCGCGTGCCATTGACTCGAGCGTGCTTCCAGTTCCCCTCCGAGTTCCGGAAGCGACGTTCTTTGTCACGATGTGTGCAGCCAAGCCTTTGTCGGTAAAACTTGGTTTTTGAGGGTGCGCCATTCCGAAATTTCGGCCGCGCTTGTGACATTGTTAAAATTATATTTTTATTAGAATTATATTTTTTAGCAGGATTAGAATAAAAAGAAAAAGCAATGAATTTGGGATTGTTATTAAATATGATAAAAAAAATGTGAATCTTGATCTCGGTAATCGATTCTTGAGTGATAATTTTGAGATGTTAGATTTCTTAAATAACAAATTTAGTTAGATTTAAAAATTAAGCAATTTTTCGTTTCAATTTTCAATGCTTTTTTTGCGATCAGAGTTGGATATTTTATTCAGCGGGTTCATTCTAATAATTTACATTACATTACTTTAATTCTAATCTAATCTAATTCTGAATACTAAATCTATATATCTGTAGATTTATAAATTTATATATTTTCGCAGAATATATTGATATTTTTTAATACATCACTAATAAGATAAATATCGAACAGATGTTCCATTATTAGGCCAATTCAGTATCTCGATTAAGTCGGTAATGGAAACTCAAGTTATCTCAACTACCATCCATACAAAATATCCATTGGGAGTATCTTCGGATTTGAAACTGATAAATGATACACTACCTGTTCCTTTATCAACAAAAGATTACTTTGAAACACTTAATATATTACGTTTCACGAGTTTCATAAAGAAACGAATCAGTGTCCCTTTATTTTACTAAATCCATATCCCACCAGGTCGGTAACTAGACGCTTTCAGGCTGTCATAACACGTTTTTCGAACTTTTCCTCCCAGAGGAACAAGCTTCGTTCCTTCTCGTTTCGATTTCTTCATCTCGGTTTCCTTTCAGAATCTTTTTTTCATCTTTTTTTTTTTTTTTTTTTTCTCCTTCCTCGACCAAGAACGCTTCTCCCTTTCATGGTCATCTTCGAAAGTTTTCAGTGGCGTGATGCGAAAAGTTTGAATGGTTTTCTTTAGACGACCCTTCTAGGCGACGTTTTATCCGCTACATGCAAATTTGCTTGCGCGTTCACTAGAAATTTGTCAGCCACTTTTGATCCTCGAGCGTGAAATTTCACGAATAATCGAGTCTATCTTCGTTATATCTCGTTAAACGATTTTTTTTTCCTTCCTGACTTTTATCCATCGATGATTCTTTCCTCCTCTCGCAAACCAACCAATTTTTTAGTATGCTGAGAAAAAAAAATAATTTGTGCATATAATAGAGAAGAATCTAAATTAGACGCGATAAATCTGAGATCGAGATGTGAAAAGTTCGAAAAGTATTTATGAAAATCATTTTTTAATTATTAGAGAATAAGTCGATGAAATGATTTGATTGAAATAAAGAATGTATGTAATAGAAAAAATATATTCAATAAAGGAAATAAACTATTCGATGTGGATCGTGGTGATGCCTTTGTTCTAACTAAGCTCACTATGTTGCGTGGCAAGTATATTTCGTCGGCGGTTCAAAAAGAGGAAAAGACAAAACAGAATCGAAACAGTCCAGTGACATTCGATTCACAAATATACAAGATGTGAATTGCATCTTTACATATTTAAATTTCCTCTCACGCGTGTAAAACTTTTTTTTTTTTTGGAAGAGCGTAGTTCGTCGGTTTATATGATTTCATGAAGAAACTTTTCGAAATTTCTTAGTTTGATTCTCCTTTTTGTTAGAATATCCTTGTTGAAACTGGAGTTTCATTACTTACTTAATGCATTCTTAAAAAATAACTTTTGAATGTGTTTGCAAAGTAATTCTCAATTCGCATTATCTAATGAAACTTTTAAACAGAATTTTCAAAGTTTCTAAAAAAAAAAAAAAAAANAAAAAAAAAAAAAGATTCTCTAATAAAAATTATTCGAAATATCTATCTTAAACATACACATATATTTTTTAATTTCTTTCGAAAATCTTTGTCTTCCATTCCCAAATGCAAGAGATACGTTCGTTGATGTTAATTATTCTTCTTTCAAAAATCTTTTCTCCCTCGTATTCGAAAACCTTGGCTATCCATATCTCTCCTGCAATATTTCGTGAAAGGAAACGTCAAAAGTTTCGAGCATTTCCAATCGGCAACACGATCTTGTTGCAACACCGAACGATTCATCTTTCTTCCGAATATTCCGTGTGAATCTCTTGCGACTTTGATCAACGACGTGTTACAAAGCGTGCATTAGTTAATGAGCGTAATCAGCTTAATAAGAATCGTACGTTTGCACTCTGAAACGCGGGACTCGGAGAGCGGTATATTACCTCGACCGATGTAATCGCGTTAACTAATGTGCACCTGACGAAAGAGAGCCGGTTCAAAGAAGATGCACGAGTAGCCATTCCGTTTCTACAGCTGACACATTTTGTCTAATGGACCTGCCCCGCTTTGACGTTTCCGTCATCGAGTATATTTTTCAACCGTGTACACATTTTGCCTCTCATGAAATGTGCCTTCGAAAAAAATCGAGAGGAAATATAGCCTTGAATCTTGGAAAACTTTTTTCCTGAAAATAGGGATGAAGTTTCGCCCCTGGAATCTTTCGAAACTCTGATACTTAATCTTTAGTTGAAGTTTTTTCTTTTTTTTTTTTTTTTTTTTTTTTTTTTGAAGGAATTTGAAGGATCTTTGGACGACAAGTAGGATAAATTTTTAACGAGAATCAGAGTTCATGTTTTGTCTTTGTTTGTTATGAATTTTAAAGATTTTGGAGGGAATAATAATAATAATTAAACAACAATATAATAATAATAATTAATAATAATAATAATTAAACAACAATAATAATAATAATAATTAAACAACAATAAATTTTTTATTTGAATGTATTTGAAGTATTGATTTGTTTAAGACGAATAAAAAATTATAAGGAAATTAATAAACTGTTATATTTTAAACATTGAATAGTATTAAACAAAAATAAAATATATTTGAAATTTTGCTGTAATTAAAAATGCAAAGTAAGGAATTCATTAAGATGAAAAAGAAGAAACAAGCATTTATTAAAATTATTCTCTTTTATGATCAAGTCAAATACAAAAGCATAGGAACTATAATGTTAGATTAATATTGATTTCAAGTCTCAATTTTCATTAAATTTACTGTTCATTGTTATTACACATATAATCAATCAAATATTCGTCAAAATCTTTCTGATGACAAATTATTTTGTTTGTAAATTGATATCTCCTCATTATTTATTAATTCAAATAACATATTTGACAATAATAATTTTTGCAATACTTCAAATTACCTTCATCTTCAGTATTTAGCAACGACGTTAGAATGTAAAATCGTGTCACATATTTATATATAAATTAGGAATATTTTCATAATTCACACGAAAGCAATGATGAAAGAAAAAAGCAAATGAAATTAAAATGCAAACAAATAGATTAAATGATTTATTTTAAAGTTTTGATCATATAATTATGATTTCGATCAGAGTTTGCCATTGAATCCGTTGAAAAAATAATCAGTTAAAAATTTCGAATAAAGTTACTTACTAAGTAATTATTTATTAAAATGCTTGAATAACATTTATCCATAGCTATTATCGATTCGCTTTTCATGTAATCTCTGTCGTTTGCCATTATAATTGTTCGCGATTATTATTATATTTTGAACAATAAATTATTGAAATGAACTCATCGAAGTAACTTTATCCGTAACTTCAACTATTAAATTTTACCCGCCGCCGATTTTAACGATTCAGTACTTATTTAAAAATTTTTGGATAATTGAAATTTTACTTATTTACAGATTTTTACACAAATTTGATTAACAGATTATTCTCCCTTGCTATTTACAAGTTATTGTGTATTAAGATGCAAATTGAACAACTTTTATTTTAAATATTCCTTTATTATAAATACCTGAAAAATAATCCTCTATCTCTATCGAAAAGGAAAAAGACAGTTAAGTATCTAGACGTACACAAAACTTGATCAAATTTGGTTACGGAGAAAATAAAGGATTGATAAAATATGTAAATTTATATGTAATTTATATGTAAATTATGTAAATTTCCATTTTATGATTATGAAGCTGAATAAATAAAGGGAAGAAAAGAAAAGTTTGAACGTTTGGATGGATCATCGCGTAAGAAACAATGAAAGAACGGTGCCATCGTATGCAAAACGCGAATAGAACCGCGACGCCAATTAAGCAGTCATACAACGTGTTAATCACGGCCAATAAGGCGTAATGATACGCGGCAAATGGATTTGCAGCCGGCTTTTCTTCGTCCATGAATTAAAATCATCGCGAAACGGCGACATCGTCGCGTTTTCGTCGTTCCCGCGTAATTGAAGAATTGCGGTTACGCAAGAACGTTTTTATCGTTTCGCTAAGATCAATCTTCTCGTATATTAAGCACAGTACCCGACAAGAGTTTCAGATCTCTACTGATGCTACTTTGCAAACAGATAAATATATTCGAAAATATTTCTACTTCAATGAATTTTTTGTAATATTTCGTTCATAATTTTATTCGATGGATAAAATTTTTTTGAAGAATAAAACAGGATTTTATATGCATTATACGATTCGTATGGAATTATTTGAAAGGAAACGAAACGTGAATAAACTTTGAAAATGAAAATTAGTGTGTTTTTTTAAATTATTAAAGTGAAGAATTGCAGGATACGAAAAATGAGTTTGTATTGTTTTTAAAATTTTATTTCGACTATCGAAAGAGTTGTCGCTTTTGAAAAATAAGGTAAAAAGTGAAAATAATAATTATTTTGCGATTTAACGAATATTTTTTAAAATAATTGCCAGCGTTGAAATTAAATATTTTCCCAGAAGATGGGACAGAGTCGAAATTTTAATAGCTGAATACAATTTTCGTAAACAAAATTTAAATTCGATTATTTCCAGGCAAGATAAAACAACTTTTCAACGAAACGAAGATAATAGATAATAAAATCAATTCCCGATAAAATATTCCTAAGAAACATCAAACGTCGGTCAACCGATGATCTTCCAATTTTCTTTTTTTCCATCCAGATATTCTCAAATCCTTTGGAGACCCGAGAATATTTTTCTCGACTCGATGTAATAAAATCTCCTGGACCATGATTCCTTGAAACGAACGATCTAGCCCGGTGAAAAGAAAAATCTCGACCCCGATTTCAAATTTTTCGATTGCTCGAACCCCGGGCGCAGGGTACTACGAACCGTGTAATCTCCCGATCGCCGATCGTTTTTCTTTGGCCAGGCGCACAAAAGGTTCGTTCACGTGTGAGCAACGAAAAGACACTTAATTCGAAAGAGCGGCCGATGAAATATCGAGCTTGTATCCCGTCAGCTCGATTTGACCCTTTTGAGAAACGCCTATTCGCCGAGGCTTGGCCGATAGGCCGGGAAGTGAACGGGTTCCTGGCCGACTGATCGCTCGAGCAACGGTGGAAAAAGGGCCGGGCAAGGAGGGCGGGGTAGGAGGAAAGAAAAGAAAAGGGAAGAAAGGCGGAAAGGGAGGAAAGGGGGCGGAACGGCTGTAAGAGGGACAAAGGAGGAAGCTGCAACAGGAACACGAGGGCAACACGCATACCTGGCGTGCATCGACTACCTGCCCTGGGTTAACTCCATAGCCAACAGGCGTAATGCGTTGCTCCTCCACTTGTATTCGTCGCTCTGTGGGTCGTTGGCCCTCGCCAAGGGTCGAATTGAAGAATTTGCTGACTAAGCCGGGAGACTCGTTTCGCCTTCGTGCTACGGAATTTCAACGCGATCTACATGCTGGACTTGCTATTTTTTTTCCACTTCTATGCCTCTCTCGAAAATATTTATTGTATATTTATTGCCAGATGTGTTTTATTCAAGAAAAATTAGATAGTCGATTAATAGCAAAAATTTTTTTATGAATTTGAAAAATTTATTTCTTGTTACTGATATCTATGTTATTTGATATTTTTTTAAATTTCTAAAATTGGTTAAGATGAAGATTTTCTTAATGGAGGATTATACAATCACTAGACTAATTTTAGAGATAATAAAATCTTTAAATATTTGAAGTCGAAGAGAATTTTTTAGATTTGTGCAATATTGTGATATTTTACACAATTACTTTCATTTTATTCCAATTTTAAACTTCTATTCTGTAATTATTTATTAAGCAGATAAGTTCAATATATCCTTGCTATGTCTTGAAAAAAGATTTTAATGATTTTTATTAAAAATACAGTATAAGAACATTATGACATTATCTAGTTATTTTTAAATTCAGAAGAGGATATTTTCATATCAACCTATTTTATCAGCTTAAGTGATTACGCTGATGAGACGACAAAGTTTTTTTCTTCTAGCTTTATGTTTTACTTATCGCGAAAATTGTTGAAAAACTGAGCTTTTAGTGCCTCGCGAAACTTCGATGAGCACAACGGTTATTTATAGATTAAATCAAAATCTGTGATTCTGAATTCAACTATATATTTTCTTCGTTTTCTTGAATTAATCATAAATTCAGCCGAGTGAATGCTGCGAGCCTTGGTTTATAGAGAATTCATATTTCTTCGAGTATTTTTAGAAACATTCTCATTGCCGTTAGAAATTTTACAAGAAGGATCGAAATAAAACTTTTCGCTATTCTCTGATTCTGCATCGTTAAAAATGTGATTATCTTTCTTATGGAGAGAAACGAGTCGTTAATATAATAATATTATAAGTCGACGTTTGAATTTGCATTTTCGATTTTTACATTTTATCATTCCAACACTATTAGATGTATTTATATTTTATTCCAAGTTTAATTACAAATTCCATAAAGTATAAGTATTTTTATTAATTATAATATTTCTTTGATTATATATATGATACAATTGGTAAACTAAAATATATTACCTATCCTAATGACACTATTTTTAGATAATATAATAAACGAAATATTGTCGAAACTATGTAATTTACGTTGATTTAACGTACTGTGTACATATATAAGATATGTTTCATTCTATATCATTTATATTTCATGCTATGTCATTTATAAATAGAACAGTATATAATATTTTTTTTGTCACAAATGTATTTTCTTCGTTTGTTTATAAAATATATTATTGGGATAAAAAATGATTTTATCATAGCATTTGTTAGAATAAAAATGACATACTATAAGATAAACTATATTAAAAAAATAAAGAAAACATTTATATATTTTTTAATTTCGTTTAATAATTTTCCATCTTAATAATCATCGAAAAGTAAAAATTAATCTATTGAATATAAAAAATATTATTCCGCGTTGAAAAGATTAAAGTGAATAAAGATAAAATAAAGTTTCTTTTTTTTTTTTATAATTTATATTTTGGTTTATACGAAATATTGTCAATCTTAAACAGAGAGAGTTTATTTTACATTTAGATTAGAATTAGATTTTTGATGACATTTGATGACCTTGAGAATCAAATAAGAAGTGAGTCATTCATATTTTTCAATTTTTGAAAATATTATGATTTTATTGGTACTTTCGTAAAACTTTCGTTACGTTGAAAAATATATTAACTTTATGAAAAATAGCGAAAATCTAGTTTTTATTACGAAATAATTTTTATCATTCAAATAGTTCATTGTATATACATATTTGATTAATTTTGAATTTATTAAATGTGGTGTTAGGTAAAATTCTGAGATAAGATTTTATCTTAAATCTATTATGTCCTATATAAAGTGCTTAATCGTATAACATGGTATATGATGTGCTTTCGTTAATTACTGTGAAATTTTTATTAAACTCTAAATTAAATATTTGCATTAAAAGATCATCTTCTCGTTTAAAATAATATTAAATTCAAGACACTAGTTTAATTTTTCTATTATTCTTTTATTCTTAATATGAATTTATTTTATTATTATAATAAGAGATAATTGATTCATTTACTATCTCTCATACTATTATTAATAAATAACTTTTTACAACATTCACTTATAATTAATTTATTTTATAATATATATTTTATATCAAAGAATTTATATAATGAAACGAAAAATAGTAAATCGATAATTAATGTGAGGTACGAAATGGATAATTGAATGAATGGAATGAAATAAATTTATATCGAAAATATTTATAAATAGCTAAAAAGATAACTATTATTATTTCTCTCTCAATTTTTTCAACAAATTGAACATTACGTCCAAATTCTCGAAACATTTTTTTTTTTTTTTTTTTTTTTCGTCAAGTCAACAAACCTTGATTCCTGAAACATATTCGAAAACGAGCAAGAGGGAAATTTTGACCAGCTTGTAAAATGTTCGTACCTTGTCGTCGAGAAATAAAAACTACCAACGGTGACGGAGTTGCAACGTTCGAGAAAGAAAAACGAACAATGTCAAACAAAAAGAGAAACGGGCAAGAATCAAACTGGACCGAAAATAGATCCAGTGAAAAATTGTACCCGGACGTTTTTCGTTTTCCATCGTGACGGAATATCGGAGAAAAGGAAACAAATTACGTAGGGAACGGGGAATGTTTAATAACCTTCGACATTTCGACCTGTTTTCCATACCTTTTCCACTTCTCCCTCCCCCCCCCCTCCTCCTCTCCCCACCATTTATTATACTCAACAACGGGGAAGAATGGGGAAAACAATGGAATGGTTTTAACCCGGTTTTAAACGTCTACACCACTCCTTTTAACGAATCGTTCCTATCGTAAAATTTAATTATCGTTTTCGGTAATCGACAGTCACGATCGATTGTCCTGGAATTGGATGTAATTTGCAAACCTAATCGCCTGTTGCGGTCCGCGAGTAAGGCATTATACCAGTTTGTCAATCGTATTACCGCATTTGATAAAGTTCGTATTAATGTGTTCATTAATTCTGTCCGTCCTATTGTGATAACCATATCGTTGTTTCTAAATCGACGGATTAATCGTCCGTCTCGATGCAATAGCTTCGATTGTGAAAAAAAATTTCGCGTTACATTGGGAAATCGAAGAGTTTTGAAATGAGGAGAATAAAATTTATTAATATGAGTGGAATTGCATTGAAAATTCTATTTTCATTTTTTAATCTTTTACGAAGAATTCTTTGTAAAAAAGATTCGGGTAAATTAATTTACATTGTTAAAAGGTATATTACATTATATTTGTACATAATAAATAAGTATGTATTAAAGATTAATTATATAAAAGTTTTCAAAAGAAGTTTTCATATGAAAAAGTTGTTTTTCTTTTTTTTTCTATTTTTACATACATTTACACATATATAACAATTTCATAAATTTTGGAATTTATAAATAATAATTTTACAGTTAATATTATTCTTTCATTTTGTTTGTTTTTTTCCATCATTGAGATTAATTATGTTGTTTTATTCTTGTGTATTCTGTGCTCTGTGATAATAACAATTGTCATATTTGTTATATTTGTCAACAATATTATTTGATTATTTGATCATTAGTCAGTGTGTTAGTTATATTTTTTTGAATATCGATTGTTTTGTTATTTATTTATTTATTTATTTATATACTTTTTTTTTTATAGGTACTATCTTTTTAAAAAACAACGATGCTGCAGATATTGAAGAGCAATATTCGAATATTTTAAAAGTAAAATAGTCATCAATTTCTGTTATTAAAGGTTTTATCTTTTATCTTATATTATATAAATTGTCAATATCTATAATCCTAATAATTTACTTTTAATAATATTTTATCGAATAATTCATTAGTCTTTTTAAATTACAAGCTTTTCCCTCTCTGACAAAATAGCAAAATTGGATTTAATGAAAAATCCAAACATTTGGAAAATATTTAAATTTTTAATTTAAACATCATAAACGAATCCTATTATGAAATATATATGTATTATAAAATCACGATCGTAAGATCCACACAAAACAGGAAAAACAGAAAACACATAGATTCGTCCCTCTTCTTGATCTCTTATCGTAACAATTTCTCACGAATATCGATTATAATTGACCGATCGACCCTTCTCATTCCATTAATTCCGCTAATTCAGTTTATTCGATTGCAAAAACGTTTCTCCGGTTTTTAATGAAGTCGTTTGGCAAAAAACCGATGTTTGCGCGCAAAAACGGGTCAGGATATTCGAGAATCGGAGTAATCGTTGCCCTTTTAACCGTGAGTCGATACACACCAACCGTGGTAAAATTACCAATCGTCCTCCCCGAAGATCGATAAACGATTTTATTGGAGAAAGGCCAAAATCAATTACATAGTTGGTCCCCAACATCTAGGCAAATCGTTTTCGACTCGCCTGTACTGGTGTAATTATCTTAACTTCTATTTTCCAATTGTCTCTTCTCTTATAAACAATTTAGAAGACGAAGTGGAATTCTTTATTGATCAAACGATGCAATATGTGCATATCAACATGTGTAATATCTTTTTAAGATAAATTGTCTAAACGCGCGTAAGCATATCGACATATACGTATTATTAAGAATTTTAGAAATTTTAATTATCGTTAGAAGTTTGAATGATATTTCTAAAAGTTCACGAATCTGAGATGTAGTAAATATTTGATGATTAATGATTGACAATTGATCAGTCGGTTTAAGCAATGGTAATAATTGAAATTTCAAAAAATTAAATTGTGAATATTTTTGCAAATTTAAGGATGCATGAGCGTTAACGAGTGATTCATAGATATGAAATGAAGAAAATATTTGACAATATAATATATTACTATTGATATTCTAAGCAATTTCAAAAAATTAAACTGTAAATATTATATCAACTTTATTTTTCGTTCGATGTACGATATAATGACGATTCATATATTCATATAATGATGATTCATAGATCTGAAGTCAAATATTTGACAGTTAATAATTGACCATTATTTCAATTTAAATAAATTAAAATTAAACTATAAGTATATATTAGCTCTATTTTTTTTTATAAATTTGAGAACGTACGATACGATGAATTTAAATAAAGAATTAATATTTGATATTTGAGGATTATATAGCTTAGCTGATAACTCTTAATGACTTGCGGATGTTTATGCAAATTTAAATTTTTATGAATACAATTGCAAAAATGGGAATAAAGATCTATTTTATTCTTTAAATATTATAATATATTTTGAATATTTAATATCTTTTTACATATGATAAGCATTCTGTAGATTTTTGAATATTTAAATTTTTCATATCTATAACACACACATACACATACACGCAAAGGCGCGCGCGTAAACTTTTAGAAATCTAGTGATAATATTTCTAAAAGTTAAAATAATGAGAATTCGTATAATTGAATTAATAATAAGCATTTAATTAATTAGCCTTTATGAGATTGTATATTCAAAATATATATAATTTTTGAAAGCTTTTATTAAATGTAAATCGAGAGATTTAATGGGAAAAAAAGTTACAAAATATTGAAAAATGAGATTAATTTTGATAACTCTTAATGTTTAGTTATTTCTTGATTTATAGCACAATTCTGTCTATATATTAATATATGGGAATAATTATTTTTATCATGTATTTTAATTTCTGTGTAAGAGAGAACTATACTAGAATTATATTAGAATTTTTGTCTAATGTTCGTATTACAAGATTTCATTTATATAAGATTATGATGAAATCGGAAGATTTATGTTTTCTATTAGCACTTATTCTAGATATCATGATGTTTACAAAATATTTATATGTAGATTCCAAGAAGACAGTGATAAAGTAGAAGATCTGTTTCATAATTTTATTAATTATTTACAAGATTATTGAATAAAACTTTCAAAATTTTTTCATAATTCTTTACGTTTTAATACAAATAAAATGTACAAAAACATATCAAGTAAAACTAATGGAATAAATAAAAATAGTTTTTGTAACAGCTTTTTGATCTAATTTTTCCATTTAAGTATTAGAATGTCCCACAAGTTTCTTTCTTTTTTTTGATACGAAATGAATACATACATATATTTGTTGTTTAAGGTTAATTTATTGCGTTATATATGAACTTTGTTCTGCTCTATCTTTCTTCCATATCTTAGGAAGCCTCATTATTCCCTTTTTTCAAAATTGTTGGGATTTATTTGCAAAATATTCTTCGAGATGCGTTTTTATTTCGCTTATGGATTGGAACTATTTATCATGAAATTTTTTAATAACAGGAACAAGTAATAGTCGGATAGAGCAAGATCTGGGAAGTACAGAAGATGCGATAGAAAAAAGGTTTTAAAAGAGATTGTGTCACTAACGAAACGTATTTTAAAAGAATTCTGGGATGAAATTGATGCCATAAATAGCTAATAGATAAGCCTGTTCATAAAATAACCAGGTAAAGTCATTTTTAGCGTGGTGCGAAAGAAATTTATGGGACACCTTAATATATAGAAAATAAAATAAAAATTAAAACATTTCCATTAGATACGTTATCTTTGTATTAATATGTTGTATATTTAAAAATTACAATTTTAATTAAGCAAATTTTTATCGAAATATTATTTTTCATAAAATCTTAATATCTCTTAAAATTACCATTGTTATATATCTCTCTTTTGCACTAGATCCTACAATTGTAATGATGATAAATAGGAACAATGTAACAAGTGTAAATTTCGTACAAAGAAAACTTATACAAAGATAAATTTTCGGATAGAATTAGAAGAGTTTGTCTTATATATATATATGATCTTCTTGTGTTTCCAAGTTTGACGAAGCTTCGTTGGGTAACGTGCTTTTTCTTGAAACCTGGTGTCTTAATTTCCTTTTCCTTTGACAACGTGTTAACGAGTTTGTCGCGATGCTTCGTGAGAATTCTCATGCGATTATAAGGGTTTTGGACAAAGTTAAAGATATCGAGTTGAAACTTTTTTTTGAAAAACTATGCTTTAAGATATGCAAAATTGTCAATAAATTTGCTTTATATTTTAAAATCTTCAAAGATTTTTGTATCAAGTGATTTAATATTGTAATATCATGTAATAATAATATCTATAATGTGATGACAAAAGAATTTGAAATCTAAAATTTCTTTTATTTGTATTTATCTAAAAAAACTTAAGAAATTCAAATAATTTATTTTCCTTAATCAATATCAAATTTTCCAAGCACTTTATCTTGAACATCATTCATTCTTGTTATTAAAAGATAGAATGTAATAACTTCTAATCATCATTTTTTTGAAACTAATTTAACGTCTGAGTAACTTCCCTTGTGAAAGTACCATCTTAAATTTTCTTCTAAATTAAAGGGCTCGGTAGGGCTATCCATTTAGGGTGGAAAAAATTTAGGTGGATGAAGTATCCTGGGAAAGCAAGAACGCTTTTAATGAAACATCGAATTTAACTTTTTACTTCGGATAATTAAGAAATTATGGCGATGAATATTCTTCTCATCAATTGTTTTCAATTTTAAAAATCATTTCATTACACGTTCGTAGTGTTCAATTGAATATGAGATAAAAAGAAATATATACATATATCAAAGAATTAATAAATTTTATCCACGAGAGTCGTTGCAAAAAAAGAATTGAAAAAAAGAAAATCAATTTCCATGTTCGAATGGTACACTTCAGGCCACTTAGGCAAGCGATAGATATTAATGTTTCCAGGTTTGCTCGATCCTCGATCAGTCTGCTCCGGTGCCAACCACCGACACAATATCCGAGTCACGAGTACACGTTGCGGTGTTGCAGCACTGTGTACCCGCAGGATGACACTCGCAATTAAGTTCACTCCCTCGTTGGCCACGAATACATCACGCTCTTGGAGTGAGGAAGCAATGGAGTAAAATGCCCGGCATTTGGCACCGTGTCAGTGGTTGGTAGCGTTCTGAACTTGAGCTGGGAAGAAGCAATCCCGGTTTCGTGGCCGGGGACTGTTATTAATTCGTGGTATTTGTCGAAACATATTCTGGACGATGAACCCTCAAACTTTTTGAATTATTATTCCCCTTTCGATCGCCCTTTCTGTATAAACAGATCGTGTTTCCATTTCGTTGAAGATCGAAATATTAATTTCAGACAAAGATATTTATTTCTCGAATTAAAAAAAAATTAAAGTAATCTTAATAGGAGAAATGCGACATAATTTGAAATATCGTGTGATATCTAAAAAATTATTAACATTATTTAATTTGTAACATCGTAAATAGCGAAAGAATTATCTATTTCAATGATTCAATTTTGTAAATATTTCGAGACTATAAAATGTGATATAAGATTTTGAATTAGTTGAAATATTGAAAATGAAAATAATATTTTAAGGGCTATGTTATTTACATTAATAAATGATGAGAAGAATCAACATTGATTAACAACTTAAATAAATAAAATGATTGACTTGTAGATCTGTAAATAAGATTTAAGATTTTGAGAAACGAAAGTTAATTTATTATGTCGTAATAGTGAAAGATAAATTTTATGAAGATTTAATCGATATTGATTTAATATTACAATTCTCATATAATATAATTTATATTTTATTAGATGGCAAGATAATTTTAAATAAATACTTTTTTATTTAATTTTGTAAAGTTTGAAATATCGCTATTTTAAATTATCCGCTATCTTAAATCCTTATTTTGCATTATTTTTTAATTAAATACAATTTTAAATAATTTATTAATTACAATTTCTTGTAAATTTTAATAATTATCTGTTTTCGATCTCTGCAATAATTTTTTTATTTAAACAAAATAGTACTCCATTCTCTTTATTAATAAAAATAAAAGAATTTAAAAGCTTGAAATAAAAAATCCAAACTGAAAAAAATGTTGTCTCTTTAAAGTAAATGTTAATGAAATACGTTATAAAAAAAAAACGTCACGATTATTGCTACAATCTGACTGAAAATTAATTTTAAAAACAAGCACGTTATAGCTTGAACGTGCTGCATACCGAGTTATCTCGACTCGCGTTCCGGATGAACAGCGTGATGTCTCGTTACATATTGCGTGTATAAACTTTCCCCGTAATTCAGCTCGGGGACCCACGATTCCGCGTTACGAGAAAAAAAAATATGCATTACGAAAGTGGAAATATGAATAGGTGCTGGCTAGACTGGGAATGTGTCGAGGAATTTCAGTCTCGGTTAGGGAAATGCGTCGAATGAGCATATCCCACTTTTTTCCATCCACTTCTTCATGGAACTCACGGTTTATTATACGTAGGTGTTAAATTTTTCAACTGCCATCGCTGTTGCGAAATTTATCGATGTATATCTTTTGTCACGTTCATCTCGACTATACGTTGCCATTTTTGATGATATCGGATCAGCAGGATTTATGATTTTAAGAGGATTTATCCATTCCAAAGCTTTATCGTAAAATTATAGTAAAATCGTATGGTTCATCGAAAAATTTTATTCTTTAATTT
Source organism: Apis laboriosa (assembly GCF_014066325.1). Classification (NCBI taxonomy): domain Eukaryota; kingdom Metazoa; phylum Arthropoda; class Insecta; order Hymenoptera; family Apidae; genus Apis; species Apis laboriosa. The sequence continues at coordinate 497,470 of NW_025223827.1, forward strand.
CTAGTTTAAAAGACACATAGATAGCGGAGATTTTGATTAACTATCCATCTTCTTTCAGATTTTTTTAAAGAGGAAGCCAAATTTTCTTATTTTAAGTTTCTGAAAAAATTCTTCGAAAGAATTCTAAGAAGGGTATTTAATCAATTAATTTGTAAAAAATTAAAAAATCAAACCGTAAGAAGACAGATATCAAACGACATATATATCATAATCCCATATTTCGCAACACGAATCGGTATCCCATAAAACTGAACGACCTGTACATCTTTCTTGAAACCTCCGTGAGATTCAAAGGGGATGGAGAGAGTGATGAAAAAAACCTCTCGTGTTTCAAGAAATCGAGAACCGCGAGGGCGGTATTGCACCGTTGAGACGGATATTCGGCTACAAGTATTCCTCACCGACTAAGCTAGCGAGAGAGAGAAAGAGAGAAAGCGGTGAGAAAAAGCGGTCTCGTATACAGAGTGAAAAGACATTTTCTATCAGAGACTCTCGATAAGAGACAAAGAAACGTAGGATCGAAAAATGAAGAAGGAAAGAAAGAGAGAGAAAAGAAGAAAAAAAAAAGAAGAAAAGAGAGGAGAGACTTTCTGGCAAGCCGGTTTATTTAAAAGCATTACGATGCTGATGGTCGGGTTACTGTGTCCACGGTTAAGTAACTGGTGATGTAACGATTCAACCTCTTTCCCCGTCCTCTTTGTTCTGGTAGCGGTGGCAGGGGGAGGGGGAGGGAGAAGAGAAAGACCATGATCGCTTGGCGGGCAGGCGAGAGGAAGCGGCGGTGTGCATTGGACGAAACTAGCGGGGAAGAGCTGGTATCTAACGCGTTGCTGCACAACCGGAGGAGAGCGGAGCTACGACGACATTGCAACGGCAATCTGGACTCGACAGAGGTGAACGAAGAAGATGTTCTTGTTAGCTTGACCTCGTCGCAGTTGCTCTTAACCTTACTTATATATTCTGTCTTTGTTCTGGATTGGATTTGCGACCAGTACGCAATGATTGCATCGTTGCGATATATCACATCTCTCTTTCTCTCTCTCACTTTCTCTCTCGTGCATCGTGACCGTTTAAAAAGTTGATACAAGCAAATATTGATGGTATTCGATGGTATATATATAGAATGAAAAGTTGGTATACTTTTTTGGATTTTTGATAGAGGAAAGGATTTGCACAATTATATATTCTCGTGTTTCGATTTCTTTAAAGAGTTGCAACATAGAATACGACACAAAAGCAACGAAACAACAAAGAGATTCCAAGGAATGAATCATGCTTTATTATCGCGATGACAATATATATGGATAGACAATTCTAATCGTGATTTATACAAGCTCAACATTACCGTTGTATAGATTCGTATTACGCTCGCTTGGAATCTTAACGTGCATTCCACAGGGACTTTATATACCCGTCCCTCAACTTCATTCTCAGCGAATGGTCGCGTGATTTCACACTCACGGCTCCTCCTTCCAAGCCCGTGCGTTAACGAGGTTGTGGGGAAAAACTCTTACATATGTGGGCGGATCGTGTCTAGTTAGAAGCGCGGCACACTCAGAGTTGAACGAACGTGACTAAAAACTCGAACAGAAACGGCCCTCCTGTCCCCGTTCCCCGATGTTATACGGTATATGCAATATATCCTTCCTTCATCCACTATTTCGATACGTAATCGATAACTATATTAATTACAACTCTTCTCTCATCATTGGGACAGCTTAATTATAACGCGAAACACGTTGTAAAGAAAAACAATTCTTCCGCGATCACGCGCATCCATCATGCGCATATTTCGTCGATTGACTGGTCGCTCTATAGTTTCTTCCACTTTCCACTGGATGTAAATATAACCTCGATCATGGTCGTTAAGTCAATCTTTTTTAGAAAGTAAACACGCGTTTTAATTCGATCGAGGTATGCACGCGCGAAAATCGATCACCAGGATTGTTAAAAACCATCGATCTTTCGTTTCGTTCGCCTTCGCGGTTGATTGATTAACCGGCTATTCATACCGCGTTTTATACCTTCTATTTCTCGTGCGCACGTGCCGATGAGGCCGCGTGTTGCGGAGCACATCCATCAAAGCGGTTCATTTTCAACGGAGATCTCCGTAGCGCGCAAAAGAGAAACAGTAGAAAGGGGAAGGGGGGAGGGGAGAGGAGGCATTTATGAACCTCCTACGTGGACCGGAATGGTCTTTGTGCCGCGCGTAAACGAGCGTTATCTTTGGTTATTGATTCGCAGACTGGTGGTTACGTGTCTTTTAATCTGCTTCCTCCGATCGGAATATTTTAATTAAATTGCTTATTATGGAGATGGATTCAACATCAAAGTCTTGGAAAAATTCGAGCGAGATCTTTCTCATGAATTTTTTTTGATTTGGCATGACATTAATGTGAGAATACAAAATTATTGGATATATATAAAACCACACGAAATTAGAGAAACTAATTATATTTTAAATTTTGAATAATATTAGAAAAACATGAGTATTTAAAATTTTGGTTTTTATAAAATGATTATGCAAATATTTCATTAAAGTACAGATAATTTGGAATAGCGATGTTTTTACAAAATTAAAAAAAAGAAAGAAAAAATGAATATTTGTTAAAATTGTTAAAATTATTCTTTTTAATATTAGTATTAAAACTATAGATAAATATCGATTTCCAGTTTTATTCTTCATAAAATTTATTCTTTATTGTTATAACATAATCAATCAGTTTTATAAAATTTTTGTTAAATATATATGTCTGCGACTATCATTTTGTTTATTATTTACTAATCCGAATAATGTACTCTAATACGGAATATTCCAAATTATTCTTATTTCGAATCAGCAACATGGCATTGAAATCTAAAATTTTATGTCATATTCTATATTCTCAAAATATTTGCAAAATTCACATAGAATCATAAAATTAAAATGAATAGGTGTTAAATGATTTTCTCTAAAGTTTTTTGATCATATTTTAATTAGATTTCAATTCAATACTTACTCAAAAATTTCTAGAAATCGAAATTTTATTCTTTTACAGGATTAAATATTAGAAAAATATTACACTTTGTTACAAATTAAATAACATTAATAGTTTTTTAAATATCTCGATATTTCAAATTACCAATAATATATCAATAATTAATAATTACGTACGTATTAAATCTTTAGCCAATCGCGTCCGATTATTGTCAGATTCGAAATTAGTCGTTTTTATCTACATCTTAAATCGAAAGTTTCGGAATTTCAACCTATTTAGAGTATCGAGGATCATCTTCGCCGATTCCACACGAATTTTTCCGATCTGTTCCGAATTCTATTCAGGTTTCCAAGTTCCGTGCATCTTTATTTATTGGACGTTCGATTCTATTTATCGGAATTTCGATTTATCGATACTCTGATGAGGAACTCTCCAACACAGTATATTTCAATCTATTGGATTCTTATACACGTGAAATTCGATCTATGACAATAGCCACGCGAAAAAGATTTTAACACTAAAGATACGTCGAGATATCTATTTTTGAAGTATAAATGCCGAGAACATTTTGCAGAATGTCTTCCTCGATTCCATTATCAAGATTGCTTCTTATAATGGTATATAATAATAAACGAGATGCATAATGGTTAACGAGAGTAATTCAAGATTGGAAAGATTGCTTAGAGTCGAGTAAAAATAACGAATTATTGCGCGTGGGAATATCGTTCGATGACTGCTATTCAGAGGATTAAAGTTCTCTTAATATCTATAATTTCTATCTTTTGAAATGAAAATTCGTTTTATCAATATCTGTGGTTTCATGATATACAGGAATAAAAACGGTAGTTACTGAACATTTTAATTCCATGAGTGACAGTATTTTATGCAGAATTGCACTCTTGGGTATATGAATAGCTTTGGTATGTATGAATATCTTGGCGGTGCGCCAACAGTGCAGTTTATATTTAAAAAAAAAAAAGAGACAAGAGAATTATTCACGAAAAAGTTAATATACCTCTTCCTTTTTTTTTTTTTTTTTGATTCATGTTTTCTATAAATTTAGTAACCTGTATCATATTTTCTTGCCCACTCACAGCTATTATGCTTAATTTCATTTACCATTTCGTATACTATAAATTTAAGAGCAGAAAGATGTGTATATGTATATATTGAAAAAAATAAATGTTTTGTTTAAAATCTGAAATCGAGAGATTTGCTTCATCAGAGAATTATGTTATTCGCATTTTATTGTAATCCGACCATATCTGTTAGACCATTTCCACAGCGATTTCTTCTTCCACAATTAGATTTTTCATCGACACCAATGTAACAATCAATAGAAACAATAAATAGAATATGATTACATCAAAAAGATAACATATTACAATGTATAACAAATGTATTGGAATGTATGCCAAATTGTAAATTCCATAAGCCAATAAAGCCTACCTTTCTAGAATATTTTTATGAAAACACAATTTCACAAACATGGAAAAGTTTTGGGATTGAAAGTGAGTTCGAAATAAAAGTCGAAAAGATATTGCATTATTACCGAGGAAGATCGCGAACGGAATACTTTACACTGAGACTCGTGTTCGCAGATTAACATCGTAAATCTCGGGCGGAAGGGGCACGTGAACCGAATAGAAAAATTTACTTTAAGAACGAGACATTTATTTATTACGGGGCTGGGACGACGATACGGCCGGGATCTAGCTAGTTATCCTAATACCGTCGTAAATCCGCCGCGGTAACGCTCGATGCGACGAAACTTTTCGGTTGGCGCGCGCTTGCGCCTAAATAACGCGTGAGATATCCTCTGTTTAGGCACCCTGGGGTGCTTGCTGTACCAGTTAGCAACGGACGAACGTTTCGACGATTGTGAAAATTTGATGAAAATCCGCGTGACCGAAACGAGCAAAAAATTTTACTGCTATTCTTCGAATTGTTATCCCTTTGAAAAAGAAAAGAAAATAGATTTTGAGCATCTTGAAATTTCACCGATCTTCGTATTCTCATTTATATTGTATAATTATTAATTATTGTTAATTTTTGAATAATTTTAAAAAATGAATAATTTTAAAATTGAATTGTTATGTTTAATTATAATCATTTTCTTCTTTATTGATTTTAATTAGCTTGAAACAATCAGGTTGTAATTTTGAACAATTTTTTCCTTTACACACGACGATCGACTTTTTCGAGTTTGCGAATTTAAATTTTTGGTATCTGTATCATTGGATTGTATCTGTATGTATATTTGTGATAGAGGGCGTCGATATACAACTGGCGCTAATGCTTGAAAGTGGCTGGTCATATGTAAATATTTAACGTGTAACATGAGCTTGTTACAAATCTATTTTCTTCGAGTGAAAAATTTTTTGAGATTTTTTTCTTTGATATAAAGTATAGAATATACAATGAAAAAATTATAATTTTGATTTATATTTTACATTTTATATTTTAGTTTTATATTTTATTACATTCCTTTCGCATTCCTTTCGTATCGAATGATCGAACTCGCTATGTATGGTGATATTTATTCATGTTTGTACAAAAGAAATGGAAGACGCATACTCGGAGATAAGCAAAATTTTAATAATTCAAGTTAAGAATAAAATTAATGAAATAAAAATAACGTTCAATAAATTACTTCAATAATTTATTTTTAATAATTTATCAAAATATTGAATAAATGAATAAATGTTATTTTTAAATAAAGTTTATTTAAACATTTTTTATTAAGAATTTTTAACTAGTTACTTTTTCAGCGAATTAATGTATATATTTTTACTAAAATACAATGTAACTAGCAATAAGTTCTGTTTAAATAACTCGAAAATCAAGATTATCTAAGTTATGCATAAAGAAAAAAGTCAAAATAATATTTTTTACAACATTGCAATCTTATCCAAAGCAATGACGAAAAAGTTAATCGACAGATTCTGTCCTATCCGCCTATAAAACGCAAGACTTTTTAGTACATTATTTCAATTTTTCTGAAAAAAAATTCCCACACTCATCGAGCAATCTTTACTATTTCATTTTGAAACTTAAATGAATCCATCAACCGACTGAAAAGGATGGCCGGTATAGGAAGACATAAACAAGGGTTGTCTTCTCGAACGTCGAAACGTTACTTCTCATCCTCTTCATCTCTTCATCTCCATCTTCGTACAACTTTCGAACCCATAGAATGCTCGGGACAATAGTTTCACGTCTCGGTATGCAAATAGCGTGGGCGCTTTCGGAACGCTTGTCGGCCGTGTCAGCTTCATAATTCGCCGGAACTCGGGCGCGTTGCCTGGCTCGGCCTTTGACCAACAATCTTGCCGCGGTCTCGAGACTCTCGAACCAGCGACAACGTCTCCTTCTCGCGTGCCACCGCTTCCTTACCTCGAATTCAAACCCGTTCTCTCTCTCTTTCTCTCTCTCTCTCTGGTGCTTTTGTGCATTAGATCTCTGCCACAAGGGACAAATCTAATCTCGCTTGGGAAGGAAGTTTTAATTGCACGCGTAGAGAACGTTCGAATTCTTAGACAGGATGATCACCACCTTCACCCTTCATCAGACACCGCAAATGGAAATTATCAGGTGGATAATTGTGTTCCCCGTTTTTGAGATTTCGTTCGTTCATCGTTTTTTTGGATTCTTAGGTGTTTCTTAGCTGGAACGCCTGTTTCGCATCGATTATTGGCTAAAAAAAGATTCTTCGTTTAAATATTTACATTTCGTATTTTATGTTTGTTATTTTCTCTTATGTTTTTTTTTTTTTTTAGTTCGGTTCAAATGATAGTTTTAATTTTACACTCAATCTTTATACGAATTATAGTTTTACATGTATTGTATATTTTTTGTAGGTATGTTTTTTATGTTCTAATTGTATAACATTCTATGAAATTAATGTAACACTAATGCCTTTGATTTGTGTATTGCTCTTATTTAAAATTGTATCATATACAATTAATAAATAGTTTGTTTTTAAATACAATATTATAGACAAAAGATAAACTGTTGATAATTATTTTACTGGTAAATAAAGAAAGATTATGGTTTGTATACTTACAATAATTACAATATCGTTAAATTTAAAAAAAAATTTATCTATATATCTCTTTCTACGCAAATTCATTTTCCAATTTTAATCTATCTATATTTTTCTATCACAAAAGAGAGCCATAGAATTACTTATACTTATAGAGCACATTTTCATTATAAAAGAAAACTTATAACGAATTAGTTCTCATCGAACAATTCAATTCCTTCTTTCGATTTCCCGTTCATTCATAGAAGAATAGGAGACCCAATTGAAAACCAGCCGATGCAACGCAAGACAAGAACCTTTTCAACGCAGTTTGTTTCGTTTGAAATAAAGAGGTCATCTCCATATTTATAGCTTGCCACGGTTGACCACGTCAACGCCACGCAAATAAGTCTTCGATCATCCCTCGAGAGGACTCTGGGATCAACCATCTCCCTTCTCTTCGACACATTCGCTTCAAATCTCCCTCTTGAAAGTTCTTCCCATTTAAACCTACAGAAAAGTGATAAAACTAAACTAAAAAAAAAAAAAAGAGAGAAAAAGAAAAAAGAAGTCTTGAAGCTCTCCACAGAGAGTTTCTCCCTCCTCCTCCTCCTCCTCCTCCTCCTCTTCCTCCTTCTCCTCCCCCCCCTCTCTCTCTGTTTCTTTTCGCGTATCGAGGCATTCTTCTCTCCAATTCTTTCGAGCGGATCGAATAAAAAGATAGAAAAAGGCGGGGTGAAGGAAACTCGAGAACGAGAAACTCTTTCTATTTGGGTTGTGGAGCGTGTCAGTGGGTCACTTTTCCGCGCTTTGCTTTTGTCCCTGTGCCGGGGTAAACCGGCACGTGACCCGTTTATCCGCGCCGCGTACGCGTCACCGGTTTCGAGCGATTCCTGGCAACTGTCCAGCTCGATTAACGCGTAAATCAGGAATTGATACCCCAGTTCGTCGCGACGTCTCTCCAGGGAACTATCCAGCCTCTCCGGAGAGGCTGTGATTTACTGCATCGTCCCATGATCGGATTAAACGTTTAGTAGGTATATCGGCGGCGCTGTCGATACGCTTTGGCTTTGCGCGCCGGGCAGAGACCTGTCCCTTGTGCACGCTCGCGATAATTTCGTTTTCTGCTTAATTTGATACCGTTGTATTTATTCATCGTGTATCGTGAACACGAGCATGAACACGCGCAGAATGTTAATGTATTCGTGGTGGGTGTTAATATATCTTTGGAGAGTTGATTCGAGGGGTTAAACCAGACGCAAAATTTGCTGTGCAAAAATGTCGATTCAGATTTATTTATTATAGAGTTACAATTAATTTAAATTTGCATTAGATGAAACGAAGCGGAGAGAAGTGGGCGCGCAAGGATAAAAAGTACTTTTTTTATTAATATAAAAATTTATAAAATTTATTAATTATTAACGTGGAGTTTAAAGAAATATATCTCTAATGATTAAATATTAAAAATTATTATTTACAATTGTTTTTCTTAATTTAATGAAACTTAATGGAATTAAATATATCAGATATATGTACTCCGTTTATGTAAATTTAATTTTAATATTATTTATATTTTTGGAATTTTATTGTATTAAATATTTTCCATTTTTATATATTATTATATATTTTCAATTTCAAAATTTGTTTTGTAAAGTTCAATATTTTTTTTTTTTTGTATCATTAGAAAAGGTAAAATTTCAATTTTAACATAAAAAAATAAAAATTGGTTATTAATTCCTATTATATATATATGTATATACATATAGATAACTGCAACAATTTTTACTATTATTGATGCAACATGATGTTTTTTCGAATAATCAAATGATAAATTTTATAAACTTTATAGATTGAAAACTGTATAAATAATTTGAAAAAAATTTTCATACTTATCCTGAGTGTATATTGTAAATATATTGTAAATATTGTTTTTTTTCAATTTATATTCTATTACTTATTCAATAGATATTCAATGGGGTTTACATTTTTTTAGAAATTTTCGAATTAATTTTGAAAATAAAGATTAAATATATTTGAAATAAATAAATGTAATTATAATTTTCATAAACATGAAAATTTTTTTTGTACAAGTATATTCAAAAACAATATTCAAGGATAATATTGATATATATAAATAGAAGTAATATAATAAATATAATAATAATATATTTAAATATAAGTTAGCATAAATACATGTAAAATAGTAAAAATTGTAATAAGTTTATCTATATTATAATAATTAAATTTTATATTTAATTTCAAAAATAAGCACCTAATTTTTATTTCATATTTAAAATATATATTTTATTTATAAATTTACTTAAAAAATAAATTTTATTAATTGTTTGATTAGTATGTGTAATCTATAAATTATAAAAAAATATAAGAATGTGAGAGACTTATTATAAATAATATAAATAAATAAATAATTTCAGTCAGAAAATAGTTTTTACGAAATTTGACAGGTAAATGTAAGGCAATAATGTAACTAAGATACAGCTATTTCTTTCTATTTTCATTTCGTTTAATACAATATTATTTATAATTCAATGAAAAAATATCAACTAACATTTTCATTAACTGTTATATTTGTTTTGGTCTTTAAAAATATTTTAATGATTGTGAATATAAAAATTTAATAGAAATAAGAAAACCTTCATCAAATTCTTAAAAAAGTAGATTTAATTATTTAATCAAAGATTTATGAAATATTATTTGCAATGAAAATTGAGATTTATTATTATAGATGTATTAAAAAATATCGAAATGATGGAAATATATATATTTACTTACCTGCGAACCTTTGTAAACATTTTTTAAATTTTCTTTTCTTTTATTAATTATTTTCAAGTATATTGCCTATATTATTATTTTCATCAGTGTGTTAGATTGGAAAATTAAAACATTGAAATTGATATTGAAAAAAAAAAAAAAACAAGATACTAGAAAACTACTCACTATCTATTACGATGAAAATGAGTTCAATCTGAAAATAGTTAGTCTTGCACTTTAAGGAAATTGAATTGAACATCGTATTTCTCTTACACGATCTGCATCTATTTTCCACGCATTTACATTACTGGTTTATAATCACGATTGCTATCACGGATATCACAGATTTATAGATAAAACAATAATCTACGTTATTCTCTTTTCGTTTATATTTCACATTTTATATCAAGAAAAGTTTTATTTCACTCATTTTTCGTTCATTTTTTTTTTTTTCCTCTCTTTAAGAAATACTTTAAAATCTTTAATGTGTCAGTGTAAGTTGATCGTACATTTTTATTTATAACCCTGAACTCTTCTGACGTACACGTGCGATAGAACACTTTAATCTACAAATGGATGAGTCTGTAAAGTGCATTTAAGATCTAAAATATTCATTGGTGGGAATCGACGAGGTTGAGGGAAATGCAAGGGAAGGGCGAAATAAAACTCATTGGATAAAGGCATCGGGAGTAATTGAACTCGTTCGATGTTAAACTCTTCGAAACCACTCGAGGTAAGGTTTTCTAAGTACAATTAAGAGAAGCACGTGCAGGCCTTGAAATCTTCCTGACGTCAGATTCTCTCTCTTTTTCCTCAAACTTGATTTGTCCAAAAACAAAATCAACATTAGACATTATCTTAGCAGAACAAATATTATTTTAGAATTGATTGGTATATACTCGGTAATTTATTTCTATGTCGATTGACTCACCGAGTCTGATAATTCTATCGATATCCAATACGCGATTTTGCTTCATGGAAACAGAAATCTTTCCTCTATTACTTAACATACATATATAGAAGAATTATTGAAAAACTATTATAGAATGAATTATAAAACTTAATTATTTCAAATTTTTAAGAAACTCTTAATGTGAAAATAGAAAAATTTTATTTTGAAAAACTCTATTTCTTAAAAACTTTTCATTATTATTACTATAAGGCATCAAAAACGTAATAAATTTGAATTTAAATTTTCAATCATTTTCGAAGAGTATTTTTTTTATTTTTAAATTTCTTACCAAAACAAAACATTTTATTGATGCGAAACATATTTAAAATTTTACTATCGATTTTTGAATATATTGTAGAAATCAATATTTTGAATATTTTTCTATGTATGTAATTCGATCTTAGTTTTCATAAAAAAAAAAGATTGCTGCTATTTTATAGAATTTCGCTTATACGTTCAACAGCGTATGCGTAAGCATGTAACCGCGACTTATCTTTTGTAAACATATCTCGGTGACAGGCGACTAACATAACGGGTGAACCAATCAAAAAGTTACTTGCTTAAAAATTATGATAGGCTTGAAATATTTTAATCCCAATACATTGATGAATTCGAATTCTAAAATATACATATTTATTAGACAATACATACATTTGCTTCATTAATTGAATAAAAATATCGACTAAATTTAAAATAAATTACTAAAATATTAAATTTAAAATAAATTCGTTTTAATAATATTTTCAAAATCATTGAATTTGGTTAGGCAATTATTATCATTTTGACAAATTATTTTATTGTTTCAACATCGTATTGATTTATAATTTAGAATAACGTTAGAATAAAGATATTATTTATTATATTTGGATTTATTTTAAATTTAGTTTTAATCTAATCTATTGTAAGAAATGTATTATATTATCTAATATATCGTTAATAATATCCTTCGAATCTAAGCTAAGCTTAGCATGGGATTGAGATATTTCAAATTGAAGTCAAAATGAAGATTATAAGAAATTAGTTTTTATATTGGTTTATCCGTTATATATATTTAATGCTGACTTCTGACATTCGAGAAACAGTAAATAAGCAGTGGTCACGTATTTAAGCACACGTTATTACGGATATATATATGTATTAATTTAGACGAAATTCTACGAATAGTAGCAATCTTTTTTGCAAATATCTCGAAATATTGTTCAAAATATTGAATTTTACAATATTTAGAAAAATCAAAATATTTGTCACGTGATTACGATCTGCTTCTTTCGTCAGAATTATCGGCTCGCATGCTCTAAACGAAACGAATCTAGACAAAATATTTCGCAATTTTATCATCAATAATTGACACAAGTTCTTTCTCGCGTAATAATAATCCTTATCTTCCTTCGCTTCGTTCATTTTCCAGTTGATATCATTCTAATAAAAATCTCTCTATCCTCGATCGTTTTAACGATTCCGATCGAACCGGCAACAATTCACGAATTTATTTTATCGCGAAAACGGCCGAATCGGGATGCGCGAACGAGATCACGCGTAATAACGCGTCGATCGATCAGATCGATGCATAAGTCGCGGCAATTGGTAGCAGCGGTTGCTTGTAATCCTACGAGGATGAGCCAAAGTCACGGGGATGTGATTCACGCGCGTACGACGTGAACGGATTAAACTTAACGGTCCCCCGATGGCAAATACCGACTGGCTTCGTATATATACATACCAGCGCAGAAGTTACACCCTGGACGAGACGATCCAGCAGTGTTATCTGCGTTCCACTTTGTAGACGTCGTCGATATCTTGCCTCCCTCGGTCCAACATTGGGAATTGCCAGCGATCACAGAGAATTTCCCCCGACTGTTGATGATGGCGGACATTCTATGATCGATTTCATGATTCGCATAATGTGAGTTACGTTGTGTCGCTGCAAAATTATCGGTAAAAGATTATTAGTTCACGATGCAGAGGATTAAAGTGAATTAATAATTCATTTGTAATTTTTTTGTAGAAATTATCCCACGTTAATCTTTTGAAAGGAAGAATAATGATTCTGATGATTGTGAGAATTTCTGTTTATTATTATAGTATATATATATATATATTATAAAGAAGAAACACAACATTTTGAACGTAACATTTTTGTTACGATATAAGTAATTCGAAATGAAACGGTATTTATTTTCATTTTATAAGATTAAAAAAACAAGTAGACAAATAATTTATAATTTTCTCTTATAAGTTTAATTAAACACAAAAATTACAACGTAAGAATAATCGTTTTAGGTAAAATTTTGAATCTTTCAAATTTTGAATTCCAAATTACATTCATCTTCGATATTTCGAATTATCAACATGTCATTAATACTTAAAATTTCATGTTACATCATATTTAATCTCGAAATTATCGCAAAATTGACACGAAACCGTAATAACTAAATTAAATAATTTTGATATTTTCATCATGATGAAAAATTTTTGCAAATTAACGTTTCATTCATTATATTTATGGTTTAAATCGAAAACGTCAAAATTATGATTTGTCCAAGTATCGTTGATTAAGAAATTATTCATCCCTATATTATTTATTCCCCATTATATTACAAATTAAATAATAATAATAATTTCTCAAATACTTCGATACTCCAAATGTGCAGTACTAATCAATTCCAATTTTTTCTTTTCTCCAATCTTATCGCTAATCGAAGGATCATTCACATGAACTCCCAATTTTTCCCCCCTTGTCCCTATTAGACGCAAAACCGGACACATGGTCCAGCGCAACAGGGCGATCATTCAGGTGGCCGAAACAGAAAAATCGCGCAAATCGACAGGCCATCGAAGGATTTTGATTGATCGTATTACCTCGTCAAAACGCGACAAGAGTGGAAACCGGCCTGGCAAATGTACCTAACGATGTACGGGACCGAGCCGATTAATCTGCACGTCACGTGCGTGTCTCCCCGCTAATGCTATAACGCGGCAAAGCACATCAAAGTGGTTCCACGCGATTTTACAGCCATACCAGCCAATTCAATCCGCCTTACCTATTCACATAGAGATTACAATAACGTATCACACCGAATTACAAGGATAATTTTCATTTGTTAATGGAACGATGAAATTGAATACGTAAAAACTCGACGAAACCTCGTTTTTAGTTGCAATCCTCTCTAGTTTAACACGTTGACCTATGAAGGATCTTCGTAGGTATTTGGAAAGATATACAAGTAATAAAATTATTAAATTGTTATAAAAATAATAAAAAAATATTTATTAAAAAAATTTTGAATGTAAAATTTTAAAACATTCTATATAAAGCTGAGGTTGATCCGGACAATTTGGACAAAAAGTTGTTGTCTTTTTTAAATTCCTTCGTGCGTTTGATCGATCCGTTTGTCGTCTTTTATCTCAATAATATAATTTGCATGCAGTCTAATACTTATACCAGAATTATTTTTTCGAACGATGATATTATGTTGACTTCGTTGAAGGTTTTGACAAGTTTTTGTTATATTTTCAGATAATTCTAATAATTTTGCAGCTAATAATTCTCTAAATCTCCTAATTTTGGGATATCACGAATCTCATGGTGATACGACAATTAGATAGTTTATGAATATATCGTGCTCTGACCATCGAACACGATTACCTGCTGTGACATTGTGAGAGACTCTCTAATAGACAAGTCACGAATAATTTATATATAATCCACAATTAAGAAGTGTATTTGTTACTAGTCGAAGGGCATTCGACAGTCATATTATCCAATTGTCAATATAATTACTATTATCAATATTTCTATTGCGAACGCTAACAGTAATGATGGAAACAAGTGATGTAAGATATCATTCTTGCGATCATCAGCACGACTCGCATTACTAAAATATCGGTAGAAGTACACTTGACTACAGCGTGACCTGAAGAAGATTTCGTTGGAAATACATGCAGCAGTCAACGTGTTAAAATATAACCTATTCGATCCTCATTCTTCTTTATATTGACATATAGATAAACACATTCAGTTGAAATTCTTCGATATACAATACACGTTTACAAAATAGATGTAATCAAAAATTATAAAATTCAAAATTGTCAAAAGTATCGATTCTCAATTCGTCCGTAACTATATATTACTTTTTCTCCTTGGCCAGTTTTCTTTTGGTAATTAACGATGGGACGACTAATCTCCAGACTAATCTGAATTGTTGACACGCGTCGACGCTTGACAACGTTCTACGCTTCGAAACCAGACGAAACCACCCCCTTTCTTGACCAGACACGTGGTAGACGTGGGACAAGATTACGAGATCCAGACGCGCATCCCGGTACAAGTTTTAATGGAAGATTCACGAAAATCGATCCCCCGGGTGTGCACACCATTAACAGGTCTGAGGCTCTCTGGTGGATGAACGTGTGCTGCGTGGTAACGAGGTGCCGATAACTATCGAGGGCCAGACGTACGCTCGTTAATGCGCGATTAAAACGAGATCGTGCAAGTCCAATGCGAAATAGTTATTTGTTATATTTGTTATATTTATTCAAGAATCGTCCACGTTATAGAGATGATAATTGGGATGATCATTTCGATCACGGTATGGAACATCGGGCGATCGTCTTGGAGACTACGAGGCTCGTATGCCCGCCACGTAGGCTAATTACGATTGATTAAAGTCTTTGATTATAGGTTGCCGGCATGACGAGCGTTTATTCGATGCTAATATAAACGACTCTTGTCAGGCCTTTGTCATTCGTTTCGTATTCACGTGGCTTGGATTGGAGATTTTCGTTTTGATACGTAATTTCTGTTGCTCGTTGAACGGCCACATGAGTAAGGAGATCTGTATTTTCTTTTGTAGATTGTTCTCATTTATGCAAGATGATAGATTTTTTGTAGTGAGTTTGTGCATTTAATATGAATATAAATTAATATATACGTATACATTTGTTTTTGTGTGTAGATTAATGGAAACTTTTGAATATTAAAGACATAATTATGGATTAGATTATGTTCATATATTAACATTATAACGATAATATCGTTAACTCGCAATTAATGCAAATGCTCAAGAGACTTGGAAAAATATCAAACTAGGAAATTTAGAATTGAAAATATAATTCGAATAAATTTTCTCAGTTGTTGAAAATGTATCGATAGATCATTTATTCAAACGGTGCAAAATGGGATAGATCTATTTTTTGAATAACTATTACGAATCATCAAAGAACAATATTTATAACGTAAATGAAATATAACAAATAAAATTTATTTTTTCAATTTTCTATTGACGTTCTAACGAATGATACTTTATTCGTAATTATGCTTATGAAACTTACAATACAATAATTTGCATACAATGAAATTTAATCGATTCTTTTAGTTTGTAATGTCTTGATATTACCTTCGCTGATTATATAAGTTTTTTTGTAATATTATAAAATGTAATATTGTATAAATATAATCTCATAAGGTCTTCAAAGTATAATAATTTTCTTTATAGCTGTTATTAAAATAAATGTTAGATATTTGCCACTCTGATACCGTGTCGGATACAAAATGTTGAAATATCACGCGCAATTTGTGTTTGTTAATCCTTGCCGCTTAAGAATTGAAACCCAGACTTGGAGTTTAAATTAAACTTCATTAGAAATACAATCTGCTTGAATCTGTACTTTAATCCGTGTCATGAAAGAGACTCGATATTACGAGATTAAGAATTAAGAATTGTGGTGCTTACTTATAATTAGACGGAAATTATATAAAGTGTTTCAAAATGATCAAATTTTTTTAACATTGAAGCGTTATAATATACAGCCAGTCACGAAATTCTTCGTACACGAGAGTTCAATTAAAATAAATCATGTTATTTAAAATCAACGATAATTATGAATATAGAGCAATTTTTTTATTAGTGGAATATCACTATCGAGAATATTTTGTATAAAATATTTAGGATTTAATATTCTCATCGTTCTGTTGTGAAAAATATTTCCATTGCGAAATTGTACGTAAAATTTGAAAAAAAATTTTATCCATTACGATCTATATACAAATTTTGATCGAAATCAATTTTTTTCGAGATAGATGAATTTTCTTCTAAAAACTTACATAACTTGCACTGAACATAACATTTTATAACTCTCTCTCTCTCTATAAACAGATATCAATACAGAATTATTAAACTGGTGTTATTTATTAGATTTAAGAAAAAATAGAAAAAAATAGAAAAATAGAAAAAAGATAACGTGGAAAAATACATCCATACAAAGAAATCATAAATCCTTCGAATGGTTTGAAAATATGCATCGAAGAAATTTAAAAAGAACCACTCGACGTTCTATCGCGGAGCATGGATCGATAATAGGCGATTGACTCGAGCCTTTCGTGTTTACCGTCTCATCGAAATCATTACGTCGTACCGTCGTGTTGACCTATTCGTCGAACTTCCGACGGTCATTTGCCCGGGTTCTCGATCGATACTCGATCTCTCTCTTCTCCACGGATCTTTCCATCTTTCCCTCTCTCTCGCTCCTCTTCCCCCTCGGAACCACGCTCGCTCATTTCCACTCGTTTCCCTTCTTTTTTCCTCTGGCGCGAAGCCGGACTGGTTCCCTCGGTCTCTCCTCGTTGATATATATTCTCGACGTTGGCATCGATCAGCCGCCACTTTATCACGATAAAACGTGCACGCCACGCTTTATCGCCGTGCTGCATTATGGCGATACATCAGCGCGTGGTTTTGCCGGCATCAATTGCCATTCAAATCGGCGCCAATCCTCGATGACTGTCGTTGCTGATGACGCTGAAAAGTTGAAGGGGTTGCTCGATTTTTCGTACATTTGATAGAGGGGTAATTAAGTGTGTCGCGCATGATTCGAGCAACACGTACGCTTCTATTTTGTCAATCTTAACACAACAGCATGTTATTATGTTATTCTTGAAAATATAAAATACTAAAAAAAATATTGAAATTCTATTTACAAATTTATTGGAAATTTAAAATATAACGAAATCTGTTTACGCGTTTAAAAAATTAAAATTTGATCGTGAGAAAATTATAGTAGAGAAAAAGGTCGATAAATTTACGTAACGAAATAATAATTAGAATAATTTACGTAACAAAGTAATGGGAATCGGGTTTTTGTTGAATTTCCAAGAGAGTGAGAAAATTACACATGCCAAAACCAAATGAACTTTTAATAATATAAAATTGATGGAGAGATATTTTGAAATTCAAAATTGCTCTTTAGTGAGAAACAGTATATCTTTACATCGAATCGTGAATATGAATTTTATTAAAAATTTTAATTGAATATCCTTCGCATTAAAAAAGATTAAATATTAACAACAATTAATTAAAAATAATAATAAAATTAATATTATCTCTCCATGTCGCGAATTAATTTCACGAATTTAAAAAAAAAAATTTTTTTTATATCTGTCCGTCCAATATGTCGTATAAAAGCGTGTAATGTGAACATGCAGTCGCATTGTACAAAAGATGTATAATGGGAAACGTAACTGATTACTCGAAGGGCGTGGAATGATGCGTCAACTGGGGCTGCAAGTTCGAGAAATAGAGTCGACAGAGAAAAGGGGACAATGGTAGATGCATCTTTTATTTGCGCGCAACGTGTGTCAAGGCTAACTTCTTTCGAGCGCCTCTTCTCTCGTGTCCCGGTTCGACAAAGCGACCGGGGAGTTTTTACGTTACGAGATACAGGAGAGGAAGAAGCATGGTCGACATTGCAGGGACACAGCTACGTGTACAACGTGTGTCCAATGCATAAAAGACACGTGCAAATTAGCTGAACAGCCTCGTGACTGGCTCTTATCCGCATCGAGTTCGCGAACGTTTCCTTAAAGCGAACTATTCTCGCTGAAAGTGGTTGGGCAAACAGCTTACGAGGTAGGAAACCGGTCGTTAAACGGTATTCAAGCGTAATACACCTCATGTTTTAGACATTTTTCCACTGGCGGTTCAAGCTTGATAGATTTGCTTCGATAGTTTTTTTAACAGATTGTTATTCTTGATACGTGCTAGAAGATATTTTGTTAATAATGCTTGATTTCTCTTTATTCTTCTCTCAATCAAATTTTTATATTATGATTAATTTTTCTATTAATATTATGCTATAGTATAATATTATATACATACGTTATTATACGTCTGTTATTAAGAGATTTAATAGTTTGATAGTTTAAGATTGATTGATTTGCTTTGGAAGTTTTAAAAAAATCGTAGTTCTTATGTGTGGGATAAGTATTTGATTGATAATGATGATTTCTCTTTTTGCATTTGTATGGCTTATGTTTGAAATCTATCTATGTAGCTTGAACTACTTACTTTATAATTTTCATATTGTGATTAATTTCCTTATTATTATTATGCTATAGTATTATACAGTATATATACAGTAGTAGTATATACAATATTATATGCCTATTATTTAGTAGATTTATTGAGCTCTTTTGCAAGATAAATAGATATTTTACATAAATATTTCATTGTAAATATGATATTAATTTATCACAATATATAGATTTTTTTTTCTTTGAAAATGTTATGAATAAAAGTATGGAAACAATAAAGAATTTCAAGTAAAATTATTGTAAATCATGATTAAATTTATTTATTATAGAGCTTAAATGGTAAAATAACATAAATTAAAATTAAAAACAAAAAAATTTTAAATAGGTACAAATTAAAATTAAATTTTTGATTGATTAAAAGAATTATCTTTTTTTAAATATTTTTCTCCATTTATATAAATCTATTGGAAGACAAATATATTCGAATAACTAGAGTTATATATAATAAAATATTTGAATATAATATTATATATTATACAATAAAAGTTTTTTATTTTTCTTAATTCTATCAACTATAGTTTTTGTCAAATATTATAAATTTAGAAACAATTTTAAAATATAATAACTAATATTTAATGAATTTTTTACTTATTTTGCATCAGATATAATATATATCTCTCCATTATATTATATAATATAAATGAAGTGATATTTGATAAAAGTTCAATTAAAATTCAAATAATCAGATATCTAAAATTTCATATAAACAGGATTTTATTATATTACTAAACAAATTTTAAATATTTTATTTAATATTTTTGTTGTCTTGATCTAAAATTCTTGTCAATATAAATAAATATTTATTATACATTACATTATTTATCAAAGATTAAATTTATAAACATTTACGAAAGATTATATTTATGCAAAAATATGAAAAAAAAATAATTTCCAAACTGTATCCTTGAACTGTATCCTATATCTATCAAATCTTGTTAACTTATAGCACCAATCATTCGTTTCTTATTAGATAATCCTTTGAAACGTAATAATTCCTCAAATTCGGTCGAGAATTCCACACTGTGCTGTACACAATTCGATTCAAAAGCCAAGCTTCTCTACCGAACTATCCTCATGAAACCTTAATGACCCTTCACACTTTACCTCAGCCCCAACGCGTTCAATTTTCTCGGTTGAACGGTCTGTTCGTTTTCGTATATACCGGTTTATACATTAAAACGAGAGAGACAGGGAAGCACACGCAGAAACGTAATCCGTTTATTGCGAAATCCGCGCACGCGATGTGGATCCTTGCGAATCGGGTTATCGGATGAACATTCCGCGGTTGGGAGTTGCAATTCGCCGACGTGCCGCCTATATACAAACGTTTATAATAGTATCTTCGAGCCATTGTTTAAAATACTGCACCGTGCGGTTAAACAGAAACTACTGTCACTATTCTCTCTCTCTCTCTCTCTCTCTCTCTCAATAATCGTTTGATCCAATTTACGAAAGAAAGAGGGGAAATAGAGAGAGGAGAAAAAGCAACTCTAGTTGTTCGAAGGTGGATTAAAAAAAAATCGAACAATTTGAAAAGGTGATTTTCACCGTTACACAGTTCCACTCCTGTGTGTGACGGTACGAACGTTTCAAGCTTGGCTCCCAGCTAATTACCTTAATCGAAATTCACTGATCCGAGATTCACGGAGTTTTGAGGGGGAAAAAAAAAAAAAAAAAAAAAAAGTTCTATTTCGTATAAACACGTTTAAGTGCACCGCATTGTTGGACAGACCGTCGCTTAACCATCGCAATTCGATCGTAATTACCGTTCGCCAAACGAATTCGCGTTAGTACCATTCCTAATAGGATTTTATTGAATCGAAACGTTCGCGTCCATTTCAATTTTTCTTCTCTGTCCTCTTTTCGTTCCTCTTTTTCCCCCCCTTTCTCACCTGTTTTTTTCCCCACTGACCCCATTTTCCATTATTTTCGTCTTTTTGCCCATTTTCCATTCTTTCTTTCTCTCTCTCTCTCTCTCTATCTTTTTTTTTTATTCTTTTTTCATTGTCATTTTTTTGTATATCTTTGTTTCTCTCTCTCTCTCTCTCTCTCTCTTTTTCTCTTTCGTTCTACGTCTTTTTTTTCTTGCACAAGTTTCACCACCCGCCGGATACTCGCAAATATTTACCCTGCTCGCTGAACCGATGCGGGCAAATCGAGGTGGTCCCGTTGTTTAATAATAATGCCATGCGAAACGTCGACGTCATATAAACGACGGGGTTCGATGGATCGACTCGTACCATGACGTACATCCCTTGTTCCATGTTGAATGGACACGCTTCGTACTCGAGATTTTTATTTTTTCCCCACGGTGAAATAGGGAAATCCTCTTTTTTCCTTTTTCTTTTTTTCTTTTTTCAACTCGAGGAAAAATAGTGGAGAGCGTTACGGCGTTTATTCTGTACTTAACAAAGAATAAAATATATTAAATGCTTCTTACTTTCACAAAAGTATCAAACTTCGTTATTTTTAACTTCAACGATAAACTGTACGAAACTTTCTCGTAGTGTTGTCTCGGAAAACATGGTTTTTAAATTATATTAATTCTCTGGTAGAAGAGTGCATGCCAAATTTGAATTCATGGTTTTTTGAATAATTAGATTACCCAAGATTTTAAAATACGAAATAGAATTATTGTAAATTAAGGAATTTGAAAAGAATGTTATAAAATGTTATTAAAATTATTATTTTTTGTCAATCAATTTTATATTTACGTTTCTCGATACAATTATAAACAATCAAGAAAATGGAGTTGTACAGAATATAATTTATGAAAAAGAACGAAAAAAAAAAAAAAACGAGAACGAAATATATATAATAATTTCCGTGGTGGTATTAGCAAAGCTTTCTGAAATAACGCATCCGTGAAATTGCATCCTGTTAAATCTTCAATACCGGTGCAACATGTTTATAAAAGGCAATGTTTTGACGCATGAATGTTTAAGAGCAATCACGATTACCGGCGAGGTCCGTGTATTTTACGGGAGTCGCGTACAAATAGAATATCCCAAATAAACGAAGCCGGTGTATATTCAAATTGTAGGGGTAATTACCATTCGATCGCGCGTATATAATAATAAAAAATTAAAAATCGTCATCGAACGTTCATCATCAGCGTGTGCGCACATTGGACCGTATTTTTGCAATTCCGGAATTTCATAGAATTGCCTCGTAAATCGCGATTAAATATTCATTCTTAAATTGCCCCCGGCCTCGCGCTATCATTTTCGCTCCGCAGACGATGAATTATGCTTTCGACTAAAATAAATGCACCGCTTCTAAATCACCCTTGTAAAATTACCCTCTGTGTGTGCCACCGCGTTATAGAGGGATTTTTAGTTTTCTGCTTTTCGCTTCGTGTCGAATTTTAAATTTTCACCAAAGTTTCATATTTATACTGAATTTACCCATTAATGCGAATTTATAAACGAAAAGTTGTAAATATAATATATGTATTTATAAACGTGAAGTATATAAATGAGAATTTTGCGAATTTTCGAGCGAGAGGATTTTGCGAATCTTGCGTGGGAAGGGGATGTTTGATTTCGTAACGTCATTAGTCACAGTCAACACCACCTTCCATTTTTCTTCTCTTTCCGCGGTGCTATTGTTTTTTCTTATTATTAATGCATTATTAAAATTGTGAAATTTAAATCTGTATCGAAAAAAATCTCGAAAAACAGTTGAAGAAGTAATTTTAATTTTTAATCAGTTTTCGAAAATAGTTTTAAAAAACTATTGCAAGTAATATATTATCGGATATCTATATTATTAAATATAATTTTAATAAGTTCTTTTTCTCGAATATTTTATCAACTTACCAAATATTCCAAAAAATAATAAAAGATTATTTGGAAGATTGAGAATGAAATAATAGTTCCAATTCTATAGAAAATTTTAATAGAAAATAATTTCACATTATTTCAAATTAACTATTATAAGTTATTTCAACATAGTAATAACAAATTACTCAATATCGAAGAATATAAAAATATATGAACAAATTTTATAATTTTTCTAAATATAAAGTTCAAGTTAAAATAATTTCTATGTGACATATGCCGATTACGATTCTCAGTCCTTCATATTATTTTTAAATTTTCAAAAATTCCATAGAAAATTTTAATAGAAAATAATTTCACATTATTCCAAATTAACTATTATAAATTATTTTAACGTAGTAATAACAAATTACTCAATATCGAAGAATATAAAAATATATAAGCAAATTTTATAATTTTTTAAATATAGTTCAAGTCAAAATAATTTCTATGTGACATATGTTGATTACGGTTCTTAATCCTTCATATTATTTTTAAATCTTCAAAAATTTCATAGAAAATTTTAATAGAAAATAATTTTACATTATTTCAAATTAACTATTATAAGTTATTTCAACGTAGTAATAACAAATTACTCAATATCATATTACTCAATAAGAATATAAAAATATATAAGCAAATTTATAATTATATATATAATATTATATATAATATATAATATTTTTTATAATTTTTTAAATATAGTTCAAGTCAAAATAATTTCTATGTGACATATGCTGATTACGGTTTTTAATCCTTCATATTATTTTTAAATTTTCAAAAATTCCATAGAAAATTTTAATAGAAAATAATTTCACATTATTCCAAATTAACTATTATAAATTATTTTAACATAGTAATAACAAATTACCCAATATCGAAGAATATAAAAATATATGAATAAATTTTATAATTTTCTAAATATAAAGTTCAAGTAAAAATAATTTCCACGTGACATATGCTGATTACGATTCTCAGCCTTCCATATTTAGTTTTAAATTTTCAAAAATTGCCTCTTTTTGAAATTCGAAACAGATTTACATAAGCGACAAAGGAGTTATTAATAGCGATCCACTGTATTTGCCAATATACATACGTGTATCGTCACAGTTTCCTGATTTCACCGTTCTCGTGGTTACATTATATTTATTGCCTTTCGCTCTATATTTAGTATCAGTGGTCGTGGCACGCCCGTCATCGGTATCGTTAACCAACTTACAAAATCTTCCGTTCTTTTTTTCAATCATCTCTGTTCAAAACTCGAATCTCGTCGACAGGGAGGTTTTTAATTAATTCTTAATGATCACTAATTAAATTTCAAACTGTTGACGGGCCACTAGGTGTTCGAAAATGTTTTGCAATTAAGTTTTAAGGGGTATCCTACCCCTGACGAGTACCTCGATGGAATATCATAAAACGGCTTTTTAATTAAATTTCATGAGCTCTTTTTTTTTTTTTAAGGAAGGTTGAGGGAGGAACAGATTGAAATGACGTTTTATTTCATTCGTATATAAATGTATTGTGCATAGATGTACTAATTACCTTTTATTTCAATTCGTAAAATTTAGTAATTATAATTCGCATTTGAGTAAAATTTCAAAGTATATTAATATATTTGTGTACATATAGAAAGAGATTTATATAAACTAATTATTTAATTTCCATCTTCGTTTGATATTGACAATATTTGAATTTTGAGCAAAGACACATTTCTTTTAAAATTCATTTAGTGAAACATGATGATAATCGGTCATTTTTCAAATAAAAGATTTAAAAAATCTTTTCACTATAATTAATTATAATGTTATTTATTGTTTATTATCTTTTAAATAACAAAAAAAAAAGAATGGATTTAAATTGAATATTGAGCCAAGATATCGAGATGCATGTACGAATGAATATTATTGCTGTACTTATTTTTTAATTGTATGTGTGTATTATCTTGTTGAAAGAAAAATTTAAAATCTAATCTGTTTTTAAAAGAAATATCGTTGAAAAGAAGCGACAATTTAAATTCTAAAACTACCGTGAAGTATTGTTTGAAATGTTTATAATATAGATAATTTTTCAATATTTCTATAATTAATCATTTCTTCAATATTGTTTTACATATAATGATAAGAGATATAAAAAAGAGATATAAATTGCAAAATGCAAATACATTGTTACATCTGTAAAAAAAAAAAAATTATCATGAATGTAATACGTTCTAAATCATTTATCTTTCTCTCTTCACACTTTTCTATAACTGTGACGATAACTATAATCAGTTGCATGTACCATTGTACGTATTTTAATATTATCTATCTCGTTTAATAATTATAATATAATATTAATAATTATAATATAAATTTTAAATATTTAATTTATTTCTGATCCTAATAATTTCAAAAATTATTATAATTTTATATTAATAATATTTTAACTCTATATCGTAGTTATAATAATTATTAATACCATTTCATATCGATTTTAATTAAATCCGATATTATTAAAAATCAAATTAATTCGATATTTTCGAATAATTCATCAATGAATTTGCAATGTCAAACGACGAATTAATCGCCAATTTTGTAACGTCAATTAAATTTAAAAATCCAAAAATCATTTTTATAAAAAATTCTCTCGCGTAGAATTTTTTTTTTTTTTAGATTTCCGGTTGTTAAAAAAATAGAAAAGACCGTAACGGTGCGAGTCATCGACCGATCGACGTGGATCGATCACGTGCTCGAATGATTATACACGAACGTGTATAGGATGGAAGTCGGTCTGATGTTTGTGGTGGAATGCCCTTCGGTGAAATCAGTTGAACAGCCCGACAAGCCACAACGAGCACTATAATAAACGAGCTTTACGATCGAACGGCTTCATATCGACATTCTGGACGTTTCTTGATGATCTAGCCTCGCGTTTTTCGCCATCACAAATCGTGACTCACCATAAATCTGTATCGTTTACAGATTAAAAATGTAATGGGTTCTTACTCCCCAATGGCGAAATTCGAAGTTTACTGATCGGGATAGGTTGACCGCTGAAGAAGACCCGTGGCCTCTATGGAATTTGCTTGTCATTTCGTAACAATATATAATTTTATAATTATAGAATAGTTTAGAATAGTTATATAAAAGATTCTTCGAAATTAAATTTTTGAAATGAATTTTTTTCTTTTTTTAAAGGATCATTAGGGATATTGTTGTAATATAAAGGAAATATAATACAGCAAAGTTTAATCAAACAGTTTTTGAGAATTTAGATATATTTATAACTACAGCTAGATTATTTAAAAATCTAGAGATTATTTAAAATATTTATTATTTAATTATTTAAAATAGATTATTTAAAAATTGAAATGGGATTATTTGTAAGAAATATAAATATTTTATAATAAAAGTATAAAAAATATTCTTTAATACTATATTATATGAATATTTTTACATGTAACTTTTATTGGTAATTCTTTTTGAATAATTAATAATGAATTTGATATATAAATAATATATAAATAAAATTTTCAATATAAATAATTGAATAATGATTTAATAAATGTATTTATTAATTGTATATATAAAAAAATAATCCTTGATATAATAATTGAAAAACTCATTAAATACTATATATTAACTATTTACTTACTAACATAAGATTATATCTAACATTTACAAAATATGAAATATGTATCTTTTTTTTTTTTTTATCTATCTTGCATAGCAAATTCGACACTTTTTTCTTTTACATCTGTTTAATTTAGATGTTTCTATCAATTAGTATTATTTTGATATTACATATTTCATCATAGTGTTTAATACTTGATTGAAATGTAACACAATTTTTGCATTCTCCCTTTAGATTTCCTCGAAAAAATTAATTTTACGAAGGCACAAACTTTTTTAATAGAATACTAGAGGAGATGGTGTGGAAATATAGGCTAGCGAAATATTGAGATTAAGTGCTTTACTTTATCGAAAATAAAATGAAATTACAATTTATGAACAAAGAAGTGTGTGAAGGAGACGGATACTAGCATTTATTATTTTTATATATTATATTATACGTGTTTTTTTTATTTTAAAATATTTTAAGAAAAAGGTCGTACTTTTTTCAATAATAATCTATTAAAGTTAGGATTTAATTGATTAGAAACATTGTTGACGTTATAAAATTCATAATAATATAAATTTTGTGATGAATATCATAATAATGCTTTACCATTGCTTTAAGCGTTCAAAACTAAATGATGCAATATTAGTTTCATATAGATTAAAATACTTAGATCACTTTGATCACTTTTTGATATTTGAGAAGAAAAGAATTAATGCAATGTTCGACAGAATAAAAGAAAATGTTAGAATAAAGAGAATATTGAAATCTATTAACAATTAATAAATTAATTAATTCTTTATAAATTATAGAGAAAAGGAGATGGAAACTCTGAAATAAAAATACAAATATATGATATAATGATATATCTATGATACATTTGTGATTATTGTAAATAAATTGTAAATATTATAAAGAACATGAATACATAATTTTAATTTAAGTTTTTTAATCTAAAAATTATCTGTTTTGGATATATTTTTAAATATTTTAATCTGAAAATGCTGCTTTCACTTTTTTTTTTTTAGTTATTTTTTTAGGAAGCATAAGTTATTTTATAAATGGTTCATATTTAGATATTCTAAAAATGAAGATTTTACCTTTTATTTTAAATATAAAATTTGCAATATCTTTTCTTCCAATTTTAATTCCACATTATAAAAAAAAAACATATTTTCGATTGAAATGTCATGTTTTAAGAATTTTCAACAAATTTGACAATAAATTCTGAAACTTTTATTTCCTCCACTTTTATTACAAACTTACATGGCGATGTAAATTTATCTTAAATTATTACGTTTAAAAACTCCTCAGAAAATATATCACGAAGGAAGCATAAGTAAAACTTGTATGAATTTTCGATCTGGATCGATAGTATGGTAATTACAACAGTCATTCTCTACCTTTCGCAGAAAATTAATTAGTTCGAACATACACATCTAGCGAACTCACAAAGTAAAATCGATTTTTTTCTTGCATACGATTCATTCAATTATTCCATAGGGAAGATTGAAAATTTTCGAACCAAAGAATATCGCAATTGAAAAAATCCTTTTGTTTTTCGGATATTATTTTTTATTATTTTCATATTGAAGAGAACTTTCATTCGTTTAACGAGCTTGCATCTCACTAATAAAATTGGAACGCGTTATTGTACTCGTCATCAGGATAGAAATTAATTAATGAAATAGCATATAGATTAAATAATTTACTAAATTACGTTGAAAGTAGGAAAACATACATTACGTGAATGGGAAACGACTCTTCTTTTAAGCACCTTGTTGTATTCCTAAACTATAACGACATCGTTATTAATCATATAAAGTGTTAACAAATTTGATATGAAAAATTGAAAAATGATCAAAACTTGATAAAAATTTATTAAACCTCGATAACATCTTCTATTCTATCAAAATCTTTCTAATTTAAAAATTCTTAGAGAAAATTCTAAATATTTAATCTAGTTTACTATTTGATTAAAAAATAACAAGATAATAACAATTTCCAATTTCTCAAAGTGAGAAATTTTAATTCTGTTTCAAATAAACTTAAATATATTATCAAGGCTTAAAAAAAAAAAAAAAAAAAGTTAGAAATCTTTTCTAGAAAAGATTCATCAGAATTCCCTTTCTGTCGAATACTTCGACACTTCCAAGTTTCCATTCGTCTCCGAAAAAGCAAAATCCGCGGCTAATGCAGCCGATTCGCTTAATCCGCGAATGAGGACGACATTTTCAAGAGGGCGAGATCGCGGTAGTAAATCCACGTCGTGTGAAGTTGGAGAACGTGAACAGCCGCCATCATGGAGGCGAAATAGAAGAAGAAGAAGAAGAAGAAAATGAAGAAAAGGCTCGGTTCTAGACTTCATAATGATTCGTCTGTACGCGTCTATACGCGTGTGCATGGGAGAAAGGTTGGAAGAAATATTGGAAAGGATATACCGGAGAGGAGGATGAGGGTAACTAAAGGACAAAGCGAAGGGGACCAGGATGGCAAACAGAGGAACTGTCCATCATCCGAGAATCGAACTTTACTCTACGACCTCGAACGGCTTCCAGGATCCCTTACAACGTCGATCCTTTTTTACGAGCTGGATTTGGATCGTATTGCACGGTTTTCGCACGGGAACGACGAGGAAACCGCTCGTTTTGAGAACGATTCGATTGTTCATTGATTAATTATGGTTCGATTATTCGACGATATTTGGATACGTTGACCCCGTTAGGAAAAGATGTGGATTTTGTGTTTTACCATTATGGATGGATAATGAGATTCAATCATGAGTATTATTATATTATAATTAGATTATGTAAATAGTGTATTTGGAATGTAATAGAATATTTTATTTAAGACAAATAAACAATTATTGCAGAAGAAATAAATAAAATTAAGTAAAATTGTAGGAAAATTAACAAACTGTTATATTTCAAATTCTGAATAATATTAAAAAATATAAAGTATCTGAAACATTGGTTTAATTAAATAATGATGCAAAATAAAGATTTAATTAAAATGCATGTAATTTGGAATATTCCAAATTATTTATAAAATTAAAAAAAAAAATAAATATTTAGATAAATATTGATTTCCAATCTTAATTTCGATAAATTTGCTTTCATTATTATATAATTAATTAGTTTTTTCTCAAAATCTTCGTTAAGTACAAACAGCTAATCATTTTATTTGTTAATGTTTTTTTTGTCCTTAATTACTAATCTGATATAGAATATTCCAAATTATTTTTATCTTCAATATTCTGAATTAGTAATTTAAATTCTTGTGTCATATTTTATATTCTCGGAAAATTTACAAAATAAAATAAAATAATAAAATTAAAATGAATAGATTGAATGATTTTAATCAAAAAGTTTTAATCAAAAATATTTTAATTATGATTTCAACGATTGAATATTTGCAGAAAACTTTTGAGAATTGTCATTTTATTCTTCTGCAGAGTAAACGGGAAATATTCAAATTACAATTTTTTACACAAATATTACTGATTGACAGATTATTTTCGATATTATAAATTAAATAACATTAATAGATTTTTAAATATCTTTTAAATGCCTAATCTAAATGCCGCATTTATTATAACAATATATTTGATTAAATCATGAAATTGTAAGAGATTTTTATGATTTTTTTAAAATTACATAAAATAGTTTATGTATATTCTTGTTATATGAACAGTTTGAAAAAAGTTATAATATCGGTTCTGATTGTCGTAATAATTATAAAGAACCAAATAATATTATAAATAAAAATAATGTTATAAAAGTTATAAATTGAAAGGATTTATCGATTATGATTCCACTTCTATTATTATATCAATTCTGAAATAGTCAGCTTATTAAATATTAATATTAAATCAACAATGCATTAATGATTGTTTATTCATTTATTAATAAACTACTATAATATATATATAATTTATTACTACTACAATAATATAAATTTAATACAATTTTATTATTTATTCAAATGAATAAGTAATATATTATCGATTATATTTTAAGTTAATTTAGATCTGTTAATAAACTTTAGTAATTAGTATCAATGTTATTGTATATGTATAAATAATACAAATGAATTTCATGTTCTAACCTATCAGTTTCAAAATCAGTATTCTTCATTTATTTTTAGAATTATAAGAACGTGATCTTTGGTTTAGCGTAAAACAAACTTTATTTAATTATCTGAAAAAAAAAACAAAAGAAAAAAGTTTGTCATCTAATTATAGATATCTTATGCTTCATTCGATCGTAAAAGAAATTAAAGTGGAAAGCAAAATAATGAAACTAATATATATAAAGCTTATATGTGCTTTTTAATTTAATTATAACTGTTATATCATTTCGGTTCTTCATAACAATTTCAATCAGAACCAATATATAATAATTTGAAATAATTATTTTCAAAACTGAATCAACTCCTAATTATTAAAATCCTTAATTTTTTTGACAATCTTTAGATTATTATTATATTATAGATTATTTAAAGATTAACATTTTTTAGATATGTTAAAAATCTCTGCTTCTTTTCTATGTGTGCTTTCATTGTTGCCACTCTATATTCTTATATTCACTTTTATTTTTTAGAGAATTTTTCTATAAATATTGAACTCTATGTGTGTCAATTTTTATTGAACGGTTTTATTTTCTATAGAAGTTTTCTATAAATATTGAACTCTATGTGTATAAATTTTTATTGAACGGTATTTTCACGTCACTTCTTTATTCTTAAAATTTTTCGTTATTGAAATTCATATCAATCGAATTTTCGTTTCATATGGCACATAATGTAATTTCAATTTTTGTCGCGTTTTTATAAAGAGCTTGCCAACTTTTATTTTATTTCGTTGTTATTAGATACAATATTTTGTACAATATATCTTATTCTAAAAATTAGAACACCTTTTGCATTCAGGATCTAAAATTTGAAAAAAAAAAAGACAAAGTACGGAAATAAAATACAGATCACATGAATTTCTTTAAAAAAAAAACTCGGAGGAAAGTTGGATTAAAACTATTAAAACTATTAGATAAACAAAAGTAAAAATTAATAGAAAGTTTTTTGAGAAATAAAAATAAGATAGAATTATTATCTTATTGATTAAATATAATAATTTTTAGATTTTAGTAAAATTAATCTTAATTTATATGATTATTTTACAATTATGATTGATATGATACAGATATGATTATTTTATATGATTATAATTACAATCTTAATTGTAGATTATCATATTTGGAATATCATTTTGCTTAAGACGAATAAAAAATTATTGCAGAAATTGATAACAAATAAAATTATATGAAACTGTAGGAAAAATAATAATCTATTTCAAATTCTAAATAATATTAAAAAATATAAAATATTTGAAATTTTTGTTTAATTAAAAATGACACAAATTAAAGATTGTGTTAAGGTGCAAATAATTTAGAATATTTCAAATTATCTTTACTTTATAAAATTAAAAAAAAAACAAGTATTTATTAAAATTATTTTCTTTTGTAATTTAATCAATCAAAAATAAAAATGCAATATAAAAATTATAATATTAAATAAATGTTGATTTTCAATTTTAATCTTTATAAAATTTATTTTTCATTAATTAATAAGTTCCTTCTCAAAATCTTCATTAAATTTTCGGTTAATTATTTTGCTTGTAAATTGATTATTAATCTGAATAATGTAGATCTTAAAATGTTAATCTAAATTATCTCCATCTTCAGAATTAAAATCTAATATCTTAAACATAAATCTCATTACATTTTATATTCTTAGAAAATTTGCAAAATTCAAATTCAAACCATAAAATTAAAATTCAAATCAATGGATTAAATGATTTATCTTAAAGTTTTGATCAAAATTTGAACATTTTGAATCAGAAAAATGTTTAGAAATTGATATTTTATTCTTCTACAAATTAAATCAGAAATATTAAAATTACAATTTTTACACAAATATCATTGACTAACAAATTATTCTCTCCTATTAATTACAATGTCACAAATTAGATAAACTAAACACGAAATCTCGATATTCCAAATTATCGACAATATTTCAAACTATATTGTCGCATTTTCTCTACTTAAAGAATATCTGAATCGCGAAATAAAAAAATTAAATTATCAATTGTTAATTTAATCGATTAATTTTCATGAGAAACAAAACGCACAAATTCTGATGTAATTTCATAAGAGTGTCCTATTAACCTAAGTTTCCTTCGAACCATCGAACACTTTCTCTCCAACTGAAACTCCCAATGTTCCAATTTCCCAGGTATCAGAAGCTGTGGCGTGGATGCACTTTTACGTTCAGTTAATCGTCGTTCGATTTATTATTAGATCCGACATTTATCGACGGTAATGGCGGGCAAAGCGTGTTCTAGTGAAGCCTGGTCAGGTGTACCGGTGCAGAGTGCGCGTTAATTATGGTTGTAAGCTGAAATTGCGATCATATCGATGGCTTGGGAACGGTGTTAACTCTCGCCTCGCCCGTGTGCTCGTACGTTCTAACGCGTTAATTCACTGTTAACATATGTGTCCTGTGTTACAAACTCGTACGAATTAGCACTGACGTTAACCATTATTTCTTGTCCTTGTTAATTTGTATGGTCAATCTTTTTTTTTCTTTTCTTTTCTTTCTTTCTTTTTTTTTTNTTTTTTTTTTTTTTTTTTTTTTGATATCATTTTCACGTGTTGCGAATGATAGTGTAAGAGTTTGAATACTTATCCTACGAATATCGCGCATCACAAAATAAATTCAAGAATTTTTCGAGATTGTAAGGTAAGATTGTAAGAAGATTTTAAGACTGATTAAATTGATTTAATATTTCCTTTGCTATTATGCGATTTTAAATTTTCTCACGTACCTTCGTGCATTTTATAAATTACTTTGCTCGTTTACTTTCGAGTTTTTGCTTCGATTGGTCTTTTAGAGATGATCGTTGACACGATTCATCGGTTAATTAAAAATTGCGATGATAAATATCTGCAAATTGGAATGTGAATATTCTAAGTTCAACGAAAAGTATTCGAAGGAAAAGCGATGTAAATGTGATGAACTTCAGAGTAAAATTGAAGTAAAATTGAACTTCAGTTGAAATTTGTATTGAACTACAATTAAATTTCGAATATATAATATATACACTCTTAAAAATTTAACAATTTATAATAAAATTATTTAGATGAATATTGCCAAAAATTATACATATATTGATAAAAATATAAAAATATAAATTTTTAGAAATAATCAACCCCATTAATCTTTTATCTTTTCAATATTATTTGAATGAAAATGTTAATACTTATCAATTATCAAAATTTGATTGATTTAATTGCTTGTAGCTGATGCTGGTGACAAAAAAAGTAGAATATTTATTAAAGCACCACTGGTAAGAAAACTATACATCTCTTATATATTTTTAAATAAACACAATTTTAAAAAATATTAAAAAATTTTTATGAACATTTTCTTTCGATATGTTAAAAAGCACTTATTTTTTATTAAATAAATTTTTTTTTATCTTTAACCATTTCTGAATTAATTTCTAATGAATTGAAGACTAATTTCACTTCTTAAACTTGAAAAAAAAACAAATCGTATCCATTATTTTTGACGTGCAAAATTTCATCAAAATTATCTGAACATTTGTGACATTTTTTACAAGAGCAATTATACATAATTAATTAATTCTGAATATTAGCTAATCATAAAACGAATGGTATTAAACATCGAAAGAATTTCGAATTAAAATATTATTTCAACGTAAAGAAAATGTACTGCAATTTCTCTGCAATTAATTAGCCAGGGCGATGATAGGATTGATTAACAATTTATCCTGCTCACGTTTAAATTCTGCAACCCGAATTCCCAAATCGATACGATAGACTGCCGAGGAAGTTAATAATGCTCGTTAAATGACCCGTGGATTAATAATGAAAACAGAGCTTTGGTTATTGGGCAACGAATCGAGGACCTCTGAATCTATATTAAACTTCCAGGAAACTTTTATTATTGATGATCAATTAGCTAAATGTCAATTCGCAACTACGTTCTCTCTTGATCACAATTAAAGCAATACATATTAAACAATTAACATCCAACGTCATCTCGTTGCAAGTTTATATTATAAAGTCTACAGTTTGTTTCTAGCTCAATTATATTAGTCATCGTTTACACAGTCTTCCTTCATTTCTGTGTTATTAACATAAGAATAAAAAACTGTTTGTTGAATATAAATTACACAATGTCCCTGAGACGTTTAAAGATATCGTTCAAACAACACATTCATCATCTTTATTCTTTTGAAAGTTTGTTATAATTATGCATGTGTGTAATTATAAGTTGTTTTTTTACTTGTGTCTATGTGAAATTAATTTATATAAGATAATAATATTTTTTAGACTACTCTTTGCTACTTTATAATCTTGTTCCAGATATCTTTGATCATTTCAGTGTTAAATCTTATTTTAGAAATTCATAGTTAAGATGAAGCTTCATATTATCGTAGATGAAGAAAATAATTGTGAAAAGAAACTTTATTTAATTTATAAGGAAATTAAACATCTCAAGCATAAAAATCAATTTTTATCTATATTATTTGGAAAAAGTTTTTAAAATTTAATCAAAACTTTTCTTATGAAAAAGAATTTAACTTCTTTTTAAAAAATTAAAAATTATCTTAATTTTAAATGATTATTTAATTAAAATTCACCTATAAACCTATCTGAAAAAGTAGAAAAATGAAATTGTTAAAATTATTAATTAATTATGAGATAATTGTAATTTATGATTATATTTTCTGTTTCCATGCTATTATTAAATATAATGTATTAATTGAAACTTTTATTTCATATATTTTTATATAACTTTTTCTTTTTTAAAAATGGAAAAACGTTCTAATTAAACAAAATTTATAAAGAACATTATTACTTTTAAAAAATTAAAGTTGTAATGGCATGTAGATTGCCTAGAAATCTGAATTAGAGCAGATAGATCAGATGTTAAATTTTCATTTGGGAAATAATAATTAATTTTCTTGATGATGACAAAAAATATATTCTTAAATTTATATTTTTAAGTTATTTGACTGCTCTATTTGATTTATTCTTGGATAAGCAAAAAATATCATTTCGCTATTGTATCATGTATCCTTCAATAATATCAATTCAAAAAATATTCCTAATTTTTTCATTTTACTTTGAATCTGTTCAAAAGCATATTAATTGAGTCTTTTAGAGCTTATTAGTTGGAATTCTCAGAATTTTTATTAATCGAAATAATTTTAAAAACCGAACATTTATGATAAATTTAAAACAAAGTTAATTTAAAGATTAAAAATTCAACGAATAATTTTTATTTATAAAAGTTAACAATTTTATTCAATCCCTGTGAGAAAGTTTCCACCGCAACTAAAGTGATTCTACTTATATGTATATAACTCCACTTCTCGAAATTCCGTCAAACTATTCACAAATTCAAGCCATTTACCACGAAGCTCAAAAAAAGGCTGTCAACTCTTTTTCACACATTGAATCCCTAGTTGGTCGTTCAAGTTCTAAAGATGAATTTATATTTTTTTCATTTTTGAATGTTCATGGCAGATGACTTTTCTGACGAATATGAAAGATGAAAGTTGAAATATTCGTTCAATGATCGAATTTAATTAATTAATTCACAAAATATCAGTTGGTGTAAATCGTTTTTTTTATATCGTTTACATTTAATTAAGATAAACCCAATTCTTTATAGATTATATTTTTTTGCCGCTATTATTTATTTCCTGATAATTTCAGATTATTTCGATGATACTTATAATTTGAATATACCTTTAAAATTGTTTTCATATATTCATCTTTCCAAGAAAGTAACATTTTCAAACTTTACTAATACAATTACATGGCAAAATTGCATAATAGCCGATTGTTCATTCGTTGTTACACAAGTTTAGACCATTGCCGCTTCGTCACGAATGAATCATCCATTCCATTCATCGAAAGTGGAACTTGGCTCTATTTTATTCATTGGTCGCATTGAATGTTCGCATTGAATGAAGTGCAAACGAAAACAATCTTTGCACCTTTCACTGTGAACGAATCATCATTCGGGATCGCGACAGCGACGACGAAACCTAAATCCGTTAGAGCAAAAAACAACCGCGAGATGGCGCGAGTTGTGGAGGTCTCGAGACAGATAGCGTGAAATAGCCGCGAATTATCCACGCGTGTTTGCGCTCATTCGAGCGATTAACGGTGCGCACGCGGGTAGTTAGGGCAGGAGCGCCCTCTCGACTTAATGACGACGTTGAACGACGTCTTTGAACCCACTCTGCCGCAACTTCGCGGCGTATCCGCGCGCGTATAACTGGTCGTGAGTCGCCGTAATTGCGGATAACACTCGTGGAAAAACTCGTGGAGGAGCGTTTAAGGGAGAGACGGCGGCGGGGCCGTAGGTTCCTCTTCGTCGAAGGCCTCGAGTGTCTTCCCCGCGAGTCGTCGAGGATCTCGGTGTTGGCAGGAAATTTCGAGACTATACAAGCGGCAGGCTTATATGTCGGGCTTTCACCCACGTGACACAACCCGATGTTTAATTAACGAGACGAGAAATGGAGCGACGTGGTGTAAATAGGATTAGAAAAGCGGCGTTAGAACGCGCGGAATTTCCACTCGATGCGGAAGAATCGATTTTATTTTGATCATAGGTATTTTTATATTGGTTCCCGCTCTTTTATTTTGGTTTATGGCGTTAATTGAACGTGGGTTTGTTTGAATATTGAGTGTGGTAAATAAATAATAGGAGAAATTTTATTGAATCTGTGCGGTTCTACATTTTCCTTGGGCAAAAAAATTAGGATTTTTAATATTTTTCAAATTTTCAGCATGATATTTATACAACGATTTTTATTGATTAAATCTATTATTTTTATTAATTATTAATACATATACTTTATTTTTATTAATTACTATACAGATGTTATATTACCTATATTAATATTTTGAATTATATAGAAATATTTAAAAAAAAAAATAAATGGAAGAAAAAAGATGAATTTTTTGCATTTAATGCGATAATTAAAACAAATTTTTAAAATTTACAATAGCGTATATATATTTATAATAATAGCTGCTGAATTTAACAATTTATTACATGATAAAATTTAACGATTAAAAAGTGCCACTAGCAATTTACAAAAATTCGTTAAATACATTAACTTTATAAAAGATATTTTCGACAAATCGAAGAAAGTTACGAAGCTTTTAAAAATTCGAAATATTATAAAATTTCGTTCGTTATTTTGCCTTCAATCTTTTAGCTTTCCTTCACCTATCATTTATTCTTTAAACTTTATTAGATAATAAATCGCTGAATTTGTTTTGATAGCCGCTATGAATTTTAAAATTAAATATAAATATTATTAAAAAAAATCATGTCATAACCATCATTATAAATTTTAAAAATTTGTTCTAATTATTATATTGCGCATCGAATATAATAAAATTTTTTCTTTTTTTTATTTTTTTCTAAAATGTATCACTTGAGAAAAATGTTGGAAATAAATAGCATGAACATCCTGTATACATGTACATTGCTTTGATTACAATATATATCTTTTCCGGCTCGCTTTGTTATGCACTGTTTTATCACATCTTTTATTTTTGAATAGTTCTATCAAATCAGAATTTTTTTCTTTAATGATTTGTATACGAGTATTTTAATCTCCAAACATGGATCCATAATGGGAGAGTTATTTAGCCATAATAAATATAATAAAAAGTAGCAAGATATTACATATATCAATTATTCAGATATATATGTGAAATACATTAATGATTAATAAAGGCTTTTAAATTTCACTAAAAATTATTGAAAATTATGCGCAGATTTTTTTGATTATATGTTGAACGAAATTCGACTTTATTATTTCATTTTTTAATATCATGAAATATATTTTCTTTTTCAATATTAAGATTAAATTAATAAATTTTTTATTTCGCGATATATTGCTATAATACGTTTTTATTTCATTATGTATTAATCGAATCCATAGTGTACTTCTTCATAATCACAAATTGCTACTATAAACAGTCGTACCATAACCCACACGATATAGATCTTGCGAGTGTACATCTCTTATCTACAATAGTCTATTATACGTAATACTCCATTAAAATCGATGCGGAGCATTTCTCCAACACCGAAATCCCCCGATAACTTCAATTCATACCCCACTGTACAATTAAAAACACGACGAAAATAGATTGAAATAATGCGAAATTCGAAGATGAAATATTTAAAAAAAATTGTTCGCTCGAAGAATTCGAAAGATCGCAGTTTGTGTCGCATTAATTCATCGAATCTCCATCGTACTCCATTCATTCTTCTTATCCTCTTTCCTCGCCCAGCTTCTCCGGAATTATGGAAAAACTATTCGTTTTCGCGACAGGCTTATTTACAATCCACAAGCTTATTTACAATCTCCCGATGCCTGGTCTCGTTTTCTTTCGGCGGCGCGCTCCCGTGGCACGCTTATCACGAATGGATTTTCATATTATTACTTCCTCCGGCGTGGCAGCCACTTGGAATACGAGTTTATTTGCACGGGATTCCGCCAAGAACTTCCCACCGTTATTTTTCTTCCTTTCCTCTTTCTCCTTAATTTTTTCTTACCCTCTTATGGCGATTGAAACTTCGCCATAATACAGAACCTGGGAAGGAGGGGGGTCTACGTAGCACGATTTCACTTTTGATAAAAATTCAATCTCTTTTCGTTTTACTTTCATAAAGAATCATTTTTTTTTTTTTTTTTTTTTTTTTAATATCAATCGATATTACAAGTCGAATTTACAATTATCGCGTTTGCGAGAATTTGAATTGTAAATTTGCCAGATTGAATTATTTTTTTGTAATAGAATTTATACGGTATAAATCAATAATTTCGGCACAATGCATAAAATCTCTTCAAATCTCTTGTATTTGATGAAATCTTTCGTAATTGTATTTGATAATTAATAATATTTAATATAATTAATAATAATTAAGTTTATTATGAATTGATCTCGATGAAGCCCCAGTTGTAATATTCTTGTTATATTATTATAAATAATGATTCGTGTCATGTTTAATATAATATTAATTTTCATTCTCTATTTTACACGATATATATCATTAATATTTAAATACATACATAATATTATTTCTGCATATTGTATATAATATGCTACTATTGTACTCACTCTAATAATACAACTGTTACGTTACGTCACACGTTCTATTTTATTTTATTCTATGCTTCTTTGCATTTTTATTTTATTTATTCTTATTCCATTTTTATTTTTAATTCTATTTTATATAGATACGTTTGCAGAGTGTTAATTATATTTGAGAAACATCTTTGAAAAATCAATTCTTAAGATCAAAATAAACGCAAAAGATTTACAAAAATATTGCTTGAAATTTATTTATCAAGCAAGCTATTCAAATTTGCGTTAGATGCAGCGAGACTAAAATAGAGCGAGAGATGTGACAGAGATAAAATGAAACAGCTCTCTTTTCTTCAATTACTATATCAACAAGACTGCGGATTTTTATGCAATTAAAACAAGCTCAAATATTTAACTAATATATAAAAAATGTATTATTTAAAATATATGTAGTATTTGTCAGTAATTTTATTTATAAATGTTTACATAAAATTTATATTATAATATTTTATAAAAATAGTTTTCTCATAGTTTCTAAAATAAATTTCTATTGTTTATTTGAAAGAAAAAATTTATAATACTTTCCTATATATAAAGCATCATATAATGGTATCATATTGATACCTTTTCCTATAGATAAATCTTTTAATCTTATTTTTTTAATAATATGTTGTAACCAG
The DNA here is from genome assembly GCF_014066325.1 of Apis laboriosa. Classification (NCBI taxonomy): domain Eukaryota; kingdom Metazoa; phylum Arthropoda; class Insecta; order Hymenoptera; family Apidae; genus Apis; species Apis laboriosa. The sequence continues at coordinate 537,873 of NW_025223827.1, forward strand.
AACACGATTATTCATCATTTCATTCAGAATTAAATATTACATACAAATAAAATTAATTTTTTAATTTTTTTAATAAAAAAAAAATATTATAAAAATATATATATGTATATTATATTTATGTTTAAAATATATGTAATATGAAAAATATGTATTTGCATAAAAATCCAGTCTTTTTCTATCACGGCTCGATGATTTTTTAATATTTTGGATATTTGCAATCGTTTGTGTTATATAATTATTTGAAGAATGCAATTTTGATTCCTCAGTGATGTATATAATGTTTTGTTGAATCGCCTTGCTTTTGCTTTATGACAAAGAAGGACATGTTAATTTTTAAAATTTATGTTTCGTTGTCTTTTTTGATACTGTGTTGTAAAATATCTTTAAATTTTCAATTAATATACAAAAATTTGAAATCCTAGATTCATTCTTTGATTCGCATCCCTTGCTTATTATTCACATGATGAACAATTATCTTTTGCTTCTTTGATTCAATTTTTATTATATCATTATATTATTTCTTCTGAAATTGTCTGACATCATTCAATTTTTTGAGATAAATTCCGTATTTAGAAAAATTTTGCTTGCAATCACTTTATATGAATACGAATATGAATTTATAATCAAAAAAATTATAAAAATTGAAATAAATTTTATATTATAGACAACTATTTCAGAATATTTAGTTTCGCTTTGGTTATATGATTATATGGCTATTTCTTATGAAAATTTGAAAATTTTATGAAATCATATTTCACAAAATTAATGATCATTGCGATTGTGTAGTTATTTTTAAATGTTCTTGATGTAAAAAAAACATTTGTATTTTACATATTTTTTTGAAAACTTTCACTATTGCAAATTTACATAGAATAATTTTATTAACAAAATCTGCAATAAAATTTAAAAACAAAAAATTCAAAAAAAATTCAAAAAATGAAAAAAAACATATTTTGATTTGTTGTTTATATATGTAAATTATTATAATTATAAATTAATATTTAATTAAAAAAATTAATAAAAAATTTAAAAAATTCAAAACTTTTAATATATTGTATAAAAAAATTTTTTTTATATTGTCTATCTCCCAAGATAGAATTGATTTTATCCCTTCAAAGTAAATATCAATCGATAAAAAAAATAAGTACATTTTTCAAATATTTTTTTGAAAATTACTTCTCCTATAAATTTTAACAAAATCAGTTTGTGCCATTTTAATAAATTTCTTCGCACATGAAATTGACTAACAATCTGAATGATAAACTGAATGATACTGCACAGTGACTAATTGTTGTACTGATATGAACTAATATTGAGACTGAACATTACTACCATGAACTCTGTTCGAAAATGTGTATGTTACATACTGAACGCCTTTAAAATAGCCGTTAGAAAAAACGAGGTCGATGAACTGGTGGACGATGAATGTTTATACGATACATATGATGAGAAAAAACATCGATCCAAAATATAAATATATAAGAAATTTTGTATATAATTGTATATAATTGTATATAATAGAAAATAACGGTCTAATATTTCGACATATCTTGACTGACATCATGGCTTATATTTCTTATTTTTTTCATTACTTTTAACGTTTACCATTAATATAAAATCTATAAAATATCCCATTTCGATTCGAAATATTACTTAATAAATAAAAGCCTCGAATTACATATATTATATACTCAATTTCCTTATTTATTTTAATTAGATTTATTTCTAGAATCAATTCTTCAAAGATGTCTCACGAATATATTAACATTCTGTATATGAAAATTGATTTCAAATGATCGATAAGATTTCTACGAAAATTCATAAAATATCAATTGGTATTTCAGTTCCAATCTATTCCTATACATTCAAAACTAAATATAGAAGACAAATATAGATATTCAATCAGACGAATGAAAGTTCATCAATAAAATCATCAATAAAATCGTATTTTGACTTGAAAAATATTTCGACGTAATAATTCGTTGCTTAAAACGATAAGATAAGACTTGCTCAACGGTGAAACGAAAATTTTCTGTTAAGTTAATTAAGCCGGACAAATACATCCGCCGGCAGATATTTTCATTACCGGGATAAAGCGGAAGCATACATTACACGTAGAACACGACAGTGAGATTATCCCGGATAATTACGGACATTATGAAGTTCCGTATTACCGTGGAATTGTAGATTATTGCGTGGCGTCAGGATAAACGTGCATCAGCTGGAAGACGGCTGGTGTAATGTGGAATATTCGAATACAATTAGAGAGTCGATAGGGGATGGTTATGAAAATGGCGGCCTCCTCCGTAACGATAGCGATTCAATTTCTTCCCGTTGGAACGACGCAACTTGGAACTTTTTTCACGTAAAAAGGAAATTCCTTGGACGAGATTTATCGCGAATTTCTCCTTCTAATTTAAGTTTCTTTCAAACGTGTGCCGCATGTGAACAACGGAATGGACTTTTCGTTTGTGTCTAATTTTGAAATGGTTTCCTTGTTCGAAGAATATTTGAAAAATTGAATGCCGAAGTGATTGAAGTGAAATTTAGAAATGGAATATTCTTAAATACATAGTATAAATACATACATTTATCATAATAATTGATCATAAGATTTATAATAATCATAGAATTAGAAAAAAATTAGAAAAAATTTTTAGCTGTTATAATATTTTATAATAAAGCGTTATCGTTTCATATAATTGAATTAAATTCTAAAAACTATAAATATGAAATCTCTATTTGTCTCCCCTAAATAAAAACAATCTCAAGTATCAAACATCTCCGTAATCCCAACTCGATTCATCGCGTTAGTAAAATTTACTAAAGAATTTTTGCTTCTTTATTTTGCTTAAAAAAATTCGCAAAAAAATTCCATAAGCAGTCATACTTTTATATTGGACCGAAATTCTCAATTTCCAGAAAATTCCATTACTATAAGCAATCATACTTTTATATTGGGCTTAGACACTGAAACTCCCAATTTCCAGAAATTTTTCGTAGTTGCGTTAAACGGCGAAATGATGAAACAATCATCTAAAGCATCTAGATTTTTTATTAATAATTTAATCATCTTTTTAAAAAATTAGTTAAAGAAAAAAATATCTTAAAAATTCTTTAAAATTTGTTACAATAATTCCCAATTTATATGAATTATTTTTTAAGGAGACATATATTTAGTTATTTGACTCCCATTTATTCTAATATAATTATATTATCATATACAGAATGATCAGAATTATTTAACTTGGAAACAACGTTATTAATCATTTCGCAAAGAAAGAGTAAATATTACGAAAAGGGATCGTGAAGAAAAATTATAAAACAACGATCTATTAAATTTTATATAACGGGAGTAATGAAAATTTCGAGTTCATTTCAACTCAAATCCACAAAAAATACTTTCGAATTCTCGTAAATCAGAGAAAGTCTCGCGTATAAGGATTTAAATTTCACACGGGAAAGGGTTGACAATCGTAAAGAGGCGTTACCGCGACGCCGATAAAACGCCGCGGCTATCAGTCTCGGCATGTCCATCCGTCCTTCCGTAGGACGGCGTCGAAATGACGATGGCCGGTGACAGATCAGTAGTTCCGGTTGCGGCTGCGAAAAATATGGCGATGAAATTCCGGCCGACCGCAAATGCACCAGTTCCGAAATTGCGATGTAAACGCAGGGGTGCGGGCGATAGGGGATGTGTGCTTGGCGATAAACGAGGATAATGAACGCACGTTGCACGGCCTGTTCGCGGGTTTATTAAAAAACTTTGGTTCCCCGTGTACGTTCGACTCTTTCGTTGTTAACGGACATGCTACTTTCTTTTATTTCTTTTTTTTTTTTTATTTTAATTTTTATCTTGGTTTTAATAGGAATTGACGGAGGGATGATTTCTTTTTTTATTAATAAGTTTATTAAATTATTAATAAGTTTATAAAAAATTTTTGTATATAAAAATGTTCGAATATAAAAATATAAAATATATTTAGAATAGTAAATGTTTCATAGATATTTATATATAGAATTGATATTTATATATAGAAAGATTATATATATATATAGAATACATAGATAGAATTGATAATGAGATGATTTTTCTTTATTAGATCAAGAAATTTTTATATTTTCGAATGTGTATAATGTGTATGAAAACGTAGATAATATTTAGTAAATATAAAGTACTAGAGTAAAATATTATACTTTTTATAATTTTTTATTTAGGAGATAAGAGGAGATAATTTTTTTAATTACATTTATGGAAATATTAATTTGCATAATCATTTTGCAAATGTTATGCATAGAATCATTCTTGTGGAAACTAAGATTTTCTTAAGTAATTTAATTTGAATAAATTTGATTAATTGTTAGATAATTGTTGCTCGGTAAAGAAATATTAATTTATACATAATAAATTTTTTTCATTTTTCTGTTTATTGTGTCAATTTTCTTGTGTGTAATGTTAATTATAGTTATTACAGTAATTCGTTGATATGATAAAATGTAATTAAAATCAGAATTCTATAATACGCAGGATTTGATTAATAGGAATCCTGATGATTTTCATCCAATCAACCACACAAATGATAATTATAATTTAACGTATTATTTTTTCTTAATTTTTGAAATTTCGTGTTAAGTTGATTATTCTATATTGGAAAATTATATCATTATAGAAATAATGATGAATAAACAGTCAGACAATCTGTACATAATTTTCAAAAATTGAAATAATTAATCCCTTTGATAGATTTAAATTTCCATAATAAACTAAAATCAGATTACAAAATATGATTCAAATAGGTAGAAAGGAAACTTAAATGATTACAAAAAAGATTTGTTTTAATAAAAAATATAAATGAAATTTTGTTTCAATTTAATCTTATATATCAAATTATATTTCACCAAAAATAATAAAAAAGAAAAAAGTAACTAACAAAGAAAATAATTGAATCCATGATTGTTTTATTAAATCGAAAGCATTCTATTAATTTGATTTCTAATTTTAATTCTATTATCTTGTATCAAATTGTAGAGGATTTGTAGAAGAAATCGAAGAAGAATTGTATCAAATTCTGCAACTAGAAATTGTAATAACTATTCAAAGTGAAATGACATGTTACAAAACAAAAGATTATAAAAATTAATAATGCTCATTGTCAGTTCTCAAATATTACTTACCAACTCTATATTCGATTATTGCAAAAAAATTGCACATATATTTTTCTCCACAAATTTTAAATTAAAAACTTATTTCGTTTAATCATCTGCACTATGCTTTTCTATATAGAAAACTCTTCTCTATCGCAAACGCACATGCTAAATATATGAAATTTCAATGTCGAGAATTTTATTTTGCGATTAAATTTCGTCTAAAAGTAGAATTGCTTCATTATTTCAGAAAAGGAAATATTAGATATTCCGCTTATTTGCGATTTCAAAGTCCAATGATATTTAAGTGCATGAAAAATTTTTAATCGACACTCGAGAATTTGCACAAACGTATTCAAGATAAAAGGAATAAAAAAAAAAGCTGCACGAAAAAAATTCTCTCTTGCATCAGCACAAAAAGTCATACTTTGTCAATTTTATATCTATTCGTTGATATATGCATAAATTGGAATAGGCATCCAATAAAAACTCTTAATTATTAATTCATGATTTTATAATATTCGTGATTAATATAATATTATATTTGATTAAAAGTAACTTTTGCTATTATATTTTTAATTTCTAAAATTATTGTAATTTCAAATTAATTTTTCTTTTTTTCGTTTTAATTCATACTCTTAAATTATTTCAATTTCGAAAAAAATTTCATCTGCATTTATCTGAATTCATAGAATATACAATGTATAATATGTAAGATTAACGAATCGAGCAAATGATGAGATACACTTATAATTAGAAATTGAATATTACGTTTAAAATTGCTACAACTCATAGTACTTTCTAATAATACTATTCTTCGAAGTTGAAACGACTAATTATAAAACTATGATTCTTGTAAGATTCTCAATCGTTGTTCATATCGCATTTTTAAAGATTCGTATTCACATTTAATCACAGTCTCAAATCCCTCGTGGTTCTTGCACTTCCTCACGCATGTTCTGGGAATCATTATCTCAGATTAAACATCCGTTCTCATTCTCTTCATTCATTCGATCTCTAATCATCGTCAATCACCACGTTTAATCTATTCGTATCTATAAGTCCCTCTAGATATATAGACTAAATAAATCGTGATTTATAAATCAAATTTTTATTCTTTTCAAAATCAAATTAATTTATACAATCTAATATTTAATATTATAGTATCGTATGATTTATGCAAATTTATTCATTATTTATTCGGAATAAACTTGATCTTGATAATTTTAGAATATGTCGTAGAAGATTTTGAACTTTTTCCTTTGCATTTTATTGTTGCTCATTTTGAATTTTCGAAATATTTGTAAAAAAAGATTTATATTATTATTATACATAGAATTTTTCTTATACATGATTGTGTATATGTAAATTTATTCTTCGATGTATATAAATACATCGAGTGGCATTCAAAAAAATAAGACGAAAAACTTTTTTCATAAAATCTATAAAATACAAATATTGGATTTAATAGATTTTTTTTTTTTTTACTAATTTATCATTATATGTTTTAATTGAATATTAAAAGATGGTAAATCGTTTACATACACACGTATACATAATATATGAGAAAAATTCTTTGGTATAATTCTTTTTTTGCTAATAAAAATAGAAAATTAACCCGAGTAGTTATAACATGCAAAAGAAAGAAATTGATTTCTACAACATATTCAAAAATCATCGACATCGATAAGGATCTCCTTATTCCAAATTATAAATATAAATTATCATTTATCTCCAATGTAGTCAATAATTATTTAATAGAGCAAAATTTATAATTTCTTGCATCTCGATCTATCTTTTTTTCCCTTTCCTAACTATTTTTCGCCGAGTAAACGATTTCATCGTCCTATTAATCGATTATCTTTCCATTCGATCGAGAACAAACGATTCCTTGGAAAAAAGAAAAAAAAGAAAGAAAAGAAAGAGAGATATCTTTTTTTATAACGATGAAATTGAACGCGTCGAAAGAACGAATCTCATCGTGTCATTATCACCCCTGAGCACGATTATCAGCCTTGAAATATCATCGATTAACGCGAGACGTGACGTCTCCGTGATTCGCGAGCTTTGAGATCCGATTTCAAATTAATTTTTTTCCACCGATTCGACAGCCACGTTTAACGGGCTACCAATCACGGGAGAACTTTCGCCATTAAAATCTCCTTTGAAATTCTGCGTCCACGGCCAACACGTGAGTTATAGCCGTTTCGAAGCGGGCAATTGTCGCTGCGCTCCATCGCGATATACGTTTCGGTCCTCTCGAACACGGTTCCAGACCACGGTTCCAGGGGGTGAGTTTGCTGAATTATATCGAAGGTAAAAGTTTGTTGTAAGTGGAAAACAGCCCGGTCAATTTTTTACGAGCACGCCGCGATATCTCCTTATTCCATCTGGTCGGTTCCTTGCAAGATACCGCTGTGCATTTCGAAGAGTGGGTGATGGATGTTGGATCAGAAGTGGAGGAAATTTGATACAAAGTGTTTGAATGTTTCAAGTGCTGTGGTACTTGTTCGCAATTGGTTATTTTGGAAACGTAGTGAAGAGGTGTTGCTTTTATCAAGGTAGGTGTTACGAATTTTTAGGAGCTGTTATTTTTCAGAGGGTTGATGTTATTTTTTGTAATTCAGACACTTGACAGTTTCATGTTATTTTTTGGATGTTGTTGTTCCAATTAAGAATATTATCATAGGAGAATAAGTGTTATTGTTATATATTATTTTTTTGTTTCGTATAATGAAAAAATTTTTTGTTGCAATTAGTATATCTATCGAAGTTTACTTTACTTAAAAATTAAATCGTTAAAAATGGGATATAATATTTTTAATTAGATACGTATTTATTTCTTAGATTATAGATTCTTATACGTTAGAATGAGATTAAATATTTCCAGCAGAAAATTAATCTTACAATTAATTAAATTCACACGACTCATCTCTTCGCGTACAATTTCATCTCTAAAACGGAAAAGTTTTCATTTCACCTAACGTACGTATAACAACAAATCCCTTCTATTATTCATTAAAATAAAATCCAAGCTACGACAAGATCCGCCCAAACCCAATGTACCTCTCTAAAAAAAGTATCTCTAAAAAAAAAAAAACTCTTTTTTCTTCCAATCCAGACATCGCAATCTGCCCTCCAATTAAATTTCAAAACCTCTGTTTACCGAAACTACAACAAATTTTCCTCCTTCCTTCCTAGTTCGAGAAATACTCGTGCAAAATATTTGTTCCTTGAGACTTACCGATCCAGAGATCCCGGGATTTTTGCAGTTTCCGTACGTGCGCGTAAACCAATCCGCTTCGGACGTCGGACGTGTCGGGACTGTGTTATATTATAACGTGGGGGCGCGAGAGGCGGAACGTATAACAGAAACGGTGGATTTAATTTCACGCGTCTATCGCGTGTGCTGCAAACGAATTGCACGTCGAAATGGGCGCCATTTTCCTCCCTTCCCCGCTCCTGGGCACACCTGAAGGAAGCATTTATAATCCGGGGATCATCCCTTGCTTGACACGTTCCGAGGGGAAACTGAAACGTGTCGATTGATGATTCGTGGATTGAGGCGTGGTTGAATGACATAAGTGGAGTTTGACAAGCATTTTTTTTTTTTTGTGATTTTTCTTCTTCGTCGGGGAAAGAGGGGAAAAAGAAAGGAAACGAGTCATGTTTTTCCAATAGTTTCCAGTAATTTATTGAAGATATAGAATTTATAGAAGATTTTATTATTTTATTTATTTATTGTTTATTTGTTTAATAATCGTATGGATTAACGATTGGTATAAATTGTATATTAAAATAATAATTAAAATTTAAATTATGCAAAATCTAAATATAAATATAATATATTCGTGGGATACTTTTGAAGAGTCGATTTTAAAGGCCAAAACAAACGCAAAAGTGGGAATAAAAATAAAAATATCGATTATTTTTTTAAATTAATTCGAGTCGAAATTCGTATTAGATTAAATAGAAACAGAATAAGATGAATGCATCTTTGTTACTATCACGCAAACTTCAATTTCTTATTAGAATTTAATAAATAAGTATACATTTTTTATATTTCTTTCGGTCTTTAGAATCGATTTTTCAAAAACTATATTAACACGGCGTATATTTTTATTATGTTTCTTAATAGAAATTAATGTTAAAAGAACTTAAATTAATATGTTTTCTTAACATTTTCTCATTAATTAATATATAATTGCAATATTATTACTATATATTATTGCAATATTATTATGTAACATTTTGTTATATATTTAGAAGGATCCAATTAGAGATATTATTTCATTAGTAGGTAAATTTAACAAATGGTCTCCTTACGCAAGAAATAGCTCCTACGTGGAGAAATTTCTAAAGGGATGTCCTCTGGGGAGGTGTTGATTTCAGAGCTCTTTGTTTCGCGTCGAAAGGAACGGAAAGACCTGGCCGCACGGTGAGAAATAACGGTGACAGTGGGAAATCGTTCGGAAATACTGTTTCCCGGATCCTCGTGTCCTCGTGGAATCTGTTCGAAAAAAAATCGTCCTACCTTTCTTATACGTCGAAACAACGATATATTGCGACCAGATACAAAACCCTATTTCATAATCAATTATAAAATTTATTTACAACTTCTTGAATACATTAACAACTATTTTAAAATAAATTTTTCTGCTAGAAAAATAATGATCCTCTCAAATCAAAAATTCTTAAATATCCTTAAAAGTATACTATTTCATATATTCTCAGTATATCAAACAAATATCCAACATTTCAAGAAATCCAAACCTCACTCATCATCTCAAACCTGATCCGATTCTTTCCTCTGAAATCTTTAAAGAAAGAAGAAAAATTTCATCGAGATAATAAAAATTCCAAATAATATACATACATATATATATATATACACATACACACATGTATATTTCGTTATCTGAATTATTCATCGTGTCGCGGGTAATCCCATATACCCCTCGAAACGTACGAGGCCGAGCGGTGCTTAATTCAAGAGACACGTTTTGGCTCCCCGAGTGGGTCGTTAGTCGGATGCATCACGTGCGCGGATTTAAAGGGCGGATCCGCACACGTAGGTGCATCGAGTGGGTTAGATCGCGCGCCGTGGCGCAGAGGAGGGGGAGACGGAAAGAGGGAAAGAGGGAAAGAGGGCCGCTCGATCGCCGCGAAATGATTACGCGAGCTCCCCTGATTATTCCTCCGAATGGAGCCATCTTTCTTCCGGCATGGAGGCAGCTCAACCGAGGGAGGTCGAACCGAAAAGGGTGGAAGGCGAGAACGTTCGTTTGTCTGGCTCGAGAGCGGAATCGCGCAGATCCAATTTCATCGGAGGGAGAGGGGCCCGTCCGTTCGTCGGCTCGTTCGTCCTTCCACAAGCATATTTACAGGCGCCTCGATGCACTCCAATGGCGTTTTAATCTGGCAAATGCATTCTGCGCACTTTGGCCCGCGGGCCTCTCTCTCTCTCTCTCTCTCTCTCTCTCTCTCTCTCTCTCTCTATCCGTTACCTACCTCCCTTGCGTTCGCCGTTGATTCGCTCGTTTCTTCTCTTTCTCTGTCTTTTTGGCGGAAGCCGGTTGATGGAGCGAACTTTTTCTATCGAGAGCAACCAGGTCTCGTCAAAGTCGATCCGTTTCAAGTCAAAAAACCGAATTTTTTTTTTTTTGGAAATGAATCGTTGTTCCACTGAATTTTTTCCGGTATATATATATATATTTTTTTTTTTTGCTTTTTTTTGCTAATATATCGATAAAGATTATTTAATAAAATAATCTTTTGAAAAGAGATGGTTTATTTTTGGTTTATTTAGATTGTTTGTAGATAAACGTTGTTCAGAATTTTTGGCGATCTAGAAATATTTAGAATTTTGGCAACAGTTATTTATTATATATATGTATAATATAATATATTTTTTAATTATTGTGAGAAAAGATTCCTGAAAACATGTGTGTGCCGATTCAAAATCAGTAACAGGAAATGATCCATCATCATATGAATTTTCCTCCTGGACAATTCCTTTCTGTGATACAATGACGAAGTAGTGATATTTCAATATTAACAATAAACAATTCTTCTATATGTAAGATTATAGAGAGAATTTCGATAAAATCAATCTCTTGAGAGAAGAAATTTCGCCGATAAAAAAAAATCATCATGAGAGTGTTATAAAAAATAGAAATTTTAATTTTATTTTTAAATTATGTAGCAATAGAATCGAAATAAGAAGAAAATTCTAAAAATAAAAAAAGCACGAACAAAAACTTTTAGCAGGAATAAATAGCAGATCTTATCTCTTCTTCTCCTTTTTTTCAAACATCCATCCTTTTTTCACCCATCCACCGTGAAGATCGCATAATTAAATCTCCCGTTCGTTTCTAAGATTCCCAACAACAAGATTTCTTCCTCATCTTGTTTATAAGAAGCGTCAGTTCTATTCGTGAGTTGAAAAAATGTTAAGTCACTTCTCTGGAGACACGTGAAAACTGAGTGAAAATAACTGGAAGGACGATATTCTTCTCGGGGAAATCTTGATCTACCTCTCCACCCTCTTCCACCCTTTCCCCCCACCACTTTCTATTCCCCTCATTCCTCTATCTTTCTCCGGATCATTTTCAATTTATTTCTTCGCTCCTTCTTTTTCCTTTCTTTCCTTATTTCTTCCAACATTTTTTTTTGTCTCTTTTTTTCCATCCTCCGTAGGAAAGTTGAAGGGAATATACTCTTTGAAACGATACAGATAGAGTAGGACCCCCAGGACAAAGATCTCTCTGGGGGTAGTTGATTAATGGATTCTTTTCTGCGACCGATGTACGAACGACGGGAAAAAATTAAAGAGGATAAGGAGAGGGGGGGAACGATGGTTGAAATTGCAACGCTATTCCACACGAAACACTTCGATCGATTAATTGGAATTGTCAAGCGTCGTGAATCATTCGTTCTCGTTGTTTAATCGTTTTTTGATAGTAATCTCGGAGTTACCACTAACTGAACGATCGTTTGATTATGTATATATATATAGGATTTATATATATGATTTTTGCATCTTATTTCAGCTGTTCAGTTTATTATCGACTCTGGAAACGAGTCACTAAACGCTGATGCGTCAGTTATTCGAAATCCTATTTCTTTCATAGTACATCTTAGATATATATATCGCGCAAGTTATTGGAATTCTTTTATGAGATTCTTAGAACTCATAGTTGAATGAGGACAATGATCATATTGGGGTGTTTTAGTTTTATCTTGAGGAATTACACGTTGCTTGAGGAATTGAATCTCTCTCATAAAACTAGGATTACTTTTTTTTTTTTGTAGAGAATTAAAATTAAATTCAAAATTGAAAGTGTGTAATATAAACTTACACGTTATCCAAGTAAGCAATCCATATTTTTTTACGTATATTCAAATTATATTATTTATTTGAAAAAAGATTATAATTCGTTATAATCAGTTTTTCATTTTACTTAATCTTAAATTAAACAAAAATATCTTGCAAATATCTTCAACATCTACCCTTACCCTTATTTTCCTCTTATACTTCTTTCACGAGATCGAGACCTCTCAATCGATCCTCTTCCCCTCCTCCTCCCCTTCCCTCTTCCCCCAAGCAAGAAACAAAATCGTCCCGTTTGTTCTTCATTGGTCGTTCAATGGACATTCCACTGTTGACTGTTGCAGACTCGTGAAACAAGGGGAACCAACGACGCTGCACGAGATCGATAAAGGCGATAGGGTAACGTTCGAAAATCGTTCCGGCCGGGAAGCATCGTAGCTTTCCATCGTCCCTAATTGACAGGTAGAAAGAGGAGGAGGGGCGTGTTGTGCAGCAGCCTCTCCGCGGAGGAGAGAGCAGGAAGAAAAGAAAAGACGACGCGCACGACACACGTTAAGAACATCGTGGAGAAAAGCTAGACAAGGACGAAAGGGAGAAGAAGAAGAAGAAGAAGAAGAGAGGACACGAAATTTACGAGTGAACCGGGTTTACTTGCTTGTCTAGGAGGCAAACACGCCGGGTATATCTTGAGCCAGTCGTGTGCCGTAACAAATGACGGCGCCGTAAAATCAGCTAACCGTGGAACGGAACCGGAAGTGGAGGCCGGATTTTCGCGAAAGTTTCAACGGCGCCTGATAAAAAATTCCCCTCCGAGTTGACTTTGGACTTGAGTTTTCCAAAAAAAATTCGCAACATCCAGCGTCCATCTTGAACCGAAGACTCTTCGTCCTTGAAAATTATTACCTTTCTTTTCCACGATATAGTCGCGATATGGTCTCGAACAAACAATACCGGGAGAAATATTCGTCCATATTTATCGATTAAAGGAGAGAATGTCGAGGATCCGGGGCACCGATCGCTGAGAAAAAAGAAGGAAGTGAAATCCGTCGAGGGGGGAGAGGTTGGGCCAAATGGGTTAAAAATCGGATCGCGATGGACGGCGCGACCCCGTGCTGCTCGCAAAATGGTGATCGTGCTGCCGTCGTGGAAACGCAACAAGTGGCGATCTTAATTCTAAGTTATCATCGATGTTTTCGAAAGGACGGGCCGGATTCGACGATCCAGGATCCGCCGTTTTCGATCTGAGCTTCGAGTTGACCTGACCCTCGAGCCATCATCAACCCTCTAAAGTGACAAGAGAAATATCGAATTCGAGGATTTTTATTCGTATCTTTAGTCGTTCAGCAAAAATTCCGTTTTATCGAGACGCTGGGATTAATTCTCTCTCCTTCTCTCTCTCTCCTCTCTCCTCTCTGCGTGATAGAAAAATCCAAGTATCGAAGGAAATTTTCAATTAATTCCTGTGTTTGGGAAAGAATACTCGATCCCGAGATTATTTCGAGTAGGGGAGATCGAGGTTAGATTGCTTCTCTATTAATCTTCGACGAGAAGGTTTTGATCGAGGTTGAAGAGGAGTCTCGAAGGCAGATTCGATATCCTCTCGATATTCAAGGGAAAGAGAGTGGACGAGTATGAGCAGCGTCGATGCCCGGCGAAGCAAGAGAGGGTATCCTTGTTCCGGAAGTGAGGGACGATTGTCGCCCCGAGCGCGACGCTATACGAGGTGATTCGAGGTACGTTTCCACGGGGCAGGGAGGAACAATCCGGAGATAATCTGAGAGACAACAGGACAGTACCTCGTCGAATGAGACGATGGTGATGAAGATTTCCGCGGTCGAGGCTGGCGTTCCTTTACTAAGCGCCGTCGGTCCGCGCTGCGTCGTCAAGCAGGCCACGGTGAAACGATGCGTCGCGGCGCTGCTTCTCGTCTCCGTCGCCAGTATATTTTATTACACGCATTATATCATCAGCAGCCCGCTGTCCAGGTGAGTGAAATGAATTCTGGGACGGTATATATTTTTCTGGATAAGTAAAGTAAAAGTTTCCATTTTTTTAAATGGAAATGGAGCGAGTTTGTTCGGGACGTGTTTGTTAAATTAAGATATTTTTCATTATATATTTTGGTTATGTGTGCAGTGATACGCTTAAAAGATAATGGAGAATTAAATTTAGGAAAATTTTTTACTCTTAAATTTTGTAAATTATGAATAAAAGTATGATTGTATACACCTATATATTTTTGTGTCATATCATCGTATCGTTTCGTGTTACTGGGCGATAGATCTAGCGTTAGGGCAAGTTTTAACGAGATTTTTAGAAATAAAGTATGATTTATTAGTCTGGCGGATAATGAATTACCGATTGTCGAGTTGATTATTATTAATAATAATGCTTTTTTTCTTTTTTTTTTAGATTCTTCTTTTTATTTTTTATTAGATCTGTTATTAATTATACGAAAATTCTCTTTTTATTTATTTTTTTATCATTTTTTTGTCTGGCTAAATTAAAAAATGCAGGGAAATATATTCTTCACTTCAAATATTATTATTTAATAAAATACGTAACTTAAAATAAAATTTTTCCAATATATGCTCATTCACGTGTATTAAAAGGTATTGAGAGGTAGTTCGATGAATTGAAATTCATTTCTGAACTGGAAAAACATCGGTATGACTGTAGTAATTAAATCTCTCGAAAGATTTATTAATACAAGAGAATTTTTTTTTTTTAAAAATAAGTTAATAAGTTTTAAACATTTTTTCGTGATGAAAATGAATTAATTGTAATAAATATTTTTCAGTTAAAGAATTATAAAAAATTAATTATTTTTATAACTTTTAATTTTATAAAAGTTGATGAAAAAATTATTATTGAGGAAATGGAAAAAAATATGAAATTTTTTAGAAAATTAAAAAAATATTAATTTTAGTTGATTCGATAAGCAAAATTAACAAGACACAGAATTATTGGAAATTTTAAAAAATATTTCTGTTTTATATAAAAGAAATTACGCTTTAATAAATTAGTAATATCAAAATCTATTCCAGTAATCAAATTTTCACAGTTTCACAGGAAGGGAAATATAACATTGAATTAATAGATTATTATTGTTCACAAAAGAAATAATTTCATTAAAATCATCTCGGTTTGTTCGATTAATATTATATAAATCAAATGTCAAATTTATGAACTTCCATATATTTGCAATACAATTTTAAAAATGAATCTCTATTAAATTTATGTTAAAACTCAAAATGTATACGTATTTTTAAAAAAGTATCAATTTTTCTATAAAATATTATTTAATTGAAGAATAAAAAAAAATAACGATCATTCTCGAAATAGGATTAATTTTATAACATGAAAAGAAACGAATTTTATGAACTCGAGAAAAGATTTTAGACACGAAGTACGATGAATAACAAATATGATTGATTCAGCGATAAAATTTTCTGACCACAAACGATAAATAATATTTGCCACGCACGAAACGAGTTATTACGCGCTATGTATGAGAAACGTGACAGAGTCTCTAAATGTCCAGGAACGATTTATTCCCCTGATACGAAATCGAAAATCTCGGGTGACGATCGGCCGATTGCGACTCTTTGAAGTCGTTGCGTGCTTGTTATCTTAATAGAAATAATTTTGAATTAAATTTAAAATTGCATGTAATTCTTGTTTTTGATCGATAGAATTGGATTTAAAGAATGAACGAAACGCAGGTGATATTACGTTTTATTAAATATAAGAATATCATGATATTCGATGTATTCTTTAATGTGTTATTAAGATCACTACCTTGAGCCGTGTTGTAAAGATTTTATTGGTATTCATTAAAAAGTTACCAACAAAAACGTTTCTTCGAAACAGTTTAAATTAGGTTAAATCAGATTAGTTTTAATCAGGTTCGTCGCTACAGACAATTGATAGTCTGTTGTCTCGTGATAATCTGATTAAAAAAACTAGCCCAAATCTAATACAAACCATTTAATCGACTCACATTTAAACGAATTTTTATTTAATTTAAGTTCGAAGCGAGATTAAACTTAAAATTAAATTAATTAATGTCAAAGTGAAATTTAATTTCTGGTTTCGTGATTTATATTGAGCTTAGATTAATAACTTTTTAATAAAACTACAATTGCCAAGTAAAATCTTTACTCTTTCGATGATCTTACAACGTATTAAAAAAATCATCGAGATCAGAAATATTTTATAAACATTTACCAAACAAATTTTATAATTTCTCTAAAAGATGCATATTATCAACATTTCTTTTTTCTTATGAATCTCTATATTCATCGTATATATAGCTGTCAATTCTAAAATAAAAATTGATTTCAATACTTTATCAGGTAAAAGAAAAATTTAAAAAATCGCCAATATCCTTCCGCATATTCGAAATATCTTTCCATTAATCTCCCCAAAAATCTGCCTTTCAAACCATCCGCTCTGTACTCCTATTACCTGGAATGAATCTTCCCCTTAAACGTTTCCCAAAATCCTCGCCCTGTTCATCCTCAATTTTCCTCAATCTTGGCAACGATCGCCTCAGTTCTTGGACTCGTCCGACTAGTTGCAGGGTTAATTCGGGAAGACGAATAACCCCACGGGCCAAACGTTCGCCTCGGCTCGATATGGACCCAATCTAGGTTCAGATAACCCGAAGGCAACGGCCCAGTGATTACATCTCCCTCATAGAGCGTGCGAAAGTGAGAGCATTCTGGAAATTCGGCGTTATATTTCGACGCGGGGGCGCAATTACGTAACGCCAAATTGTTGCTGGCAGTTGCTCGACTGCGCGGTTTCCTTCGGGCTCCTGTATCTTATTAATTTAAATATAAATTATTAATTGCGCGGCAATATAGCGCGCGCCAAAATTTTTCTGCCCTTAAGTTAACTTAACCGTATCACTCTTCATGAGATCCTGCGATAGTTGGATCTTAGAATTTTTGTATCGATGTATTTTTAATGAATGTTTTTTTGAACAATATACAATTAAGTGAAATAGAATCGAGGTCAAGGAGAAGTCAAAATATTTTAGTATTTTAATATAAGAGAAAATATTATCTGAATATTTAAATTGCTTGCATTTATTTTATTATGTCGTTTAATTTGTATTTCATTTTATTCACGCAATGCTTTATTTATGTTTCTCTTTGAATTTGAAAATTTATTCCTCTTAAGCAACAAATAATGGATATATAATTTTGTGAATTATTTATGATGAAATGAATTGTTATATAGAAAATTATATACAAATTTATGAATTATTCTCGAGAACTTGTAATGATGAATACACTAGATGAATTGAAAATATTTGTCAAAAATAATAATAAACAATTTGTTAAAAATTATCTAATCGTACATTGAGTTCTCTAACAAATTTAAAAAAAGAAATAGTAGAATTCGAAGAGAAAAATTTTGAAAAAATTGCAAATCTAAAAGATACGCACTATTATTAAAAGAATATAATCGTTCGATTTAATTTAATTTTAATCAAATAATCGATCGAGTAATCGATATCCTTAGATACGCGATTGATCAGACCTTGGACTGATCCTAGACAGGTGGGTGAACAGCTTTTCGGTTAATTGATATAGTGCTTTACCTCGACACGGATCAATCTTAATAGATAACCTATGACCGTTCTGCAAGCAATTGTAGGTTCGCAGTAAACCATCGTCAATCACGAAACCTAATACTCTCGCGTGGACATTGACATGTAATTTCGCATCGACGTGGCCAGAACCACGAATCTGTCTGTATTGCCTTCGAGCCCGCGCCCACCCTTGAGCTTTGCAATATTCCAAATCACGCTCGCTCGAAATCCCCGATTTGCCAGGCTTAGATATTCCAGAAACCCTTACATGTATAGGCTGCCAATTAACGCAATTCCGATATTTAAGTTAAAAGGTAAATAACAGTGCCGTGACAAGTATTACTCGGATTCATGTTTGGAAAAGTGAGTGATTGCAATACGTATCTTCTAGAGAATTTCGTCTCGAGGATTCGGTTATTTGTGATTTGAAAAAATTTAAATGATTTTGTGGATGATTTTTTTAAAGATCGGTGCGATGAATTTTTTTTCGATTAGAAAACTTGTTTTAAATTTCGCGCCTTATATTATCATCCCTTCTGAGAGAAGGTATTTAAGTTTTTCATTTTGTGCAAAGTAAATAGATTTTGTAATGGAGTATCTTTATGCGTGTCGATATGAAAAGGAATTCTGAGGAAGAAAATTTCTTCTTTGAGCTAACTTAGGCGATAAATGGAAAAAATTAATTCTGAAATTGATGCAAATAGACAATTGAGGCTAAACAGAAATGCAAACATTCGTGAAGATAAGTTTCCTCGAAAATACCAATAGATTCATTTAAGCTATTATAGATCATCAAAGAATAATACTTTTTTAATTTGTTTTCCAATTTTCTGCGATTTCTTTACAAACAGACGTATTCATATTTCTCTGTTGATATTTATTAAAGAATCGCTTATCTTCCATAATGAAATGTATATAATAAATAAAATAATAAATAAAACTGATGAATAAAACAGAAATATATTATATACTAGTTCATTATCACTTTAATTCAATATATTTCTCTGTCCACAACGTATCCAATCGAATCCAAAGGATCGATATCACGTTTAAATATACAAGATCGAAAATCTTTGTACAATACGATTTGCATTAAGAAGAGAGAAGTGCATTCTCGGTCATGGGACGCGAAATGCGGCCGGATGTTTGTCGCACGTTCAATCAACTCCAATTCAATCTTCTCTTCTCGGCCAGTCCCTTACATCGGCGCTAAGCCATAATCGTCATCCTTTCTTTTGCACCGTATCTTTTTCTGCCGAGGCTATTATTAAAATCAATTCACCGTGACATCGATATTTTCGGTATATTTTAAACAGACTCGTTCAATTTTGCCTGATATTCAAGATTTGGGCATGTTAAGTTTTGTAAGAATGAATTTTAACTTTTAATGAACTTGGATTAACTTTTTTTAAAGATCAAACAAATTAAATTTTTTTTAATGTTAGAAAAATTAGTTTACTAAATAAAAAATTTAAAAAAATTGTTGTAAAAAAATTTTAAGCATTTTATTTAAATAGGTTATATGTGTATTTCATTGAAATCAGTTGATGCATAAAAAAAATTATAGATATGGAAAGATGTAAAAATTTTTAAAAATTTATTACAATTATAATGCGAAAATTGCGTGAAGAATTGCGAATTTGAGTATTTTTTATTATTTCATAACAACGTTAACTGATTTTGATGAAATTTTATGAATGTATATATAACTTATTTAGATCTACAAAAGATATGTTTTTTTATACACTCAGATAAAAAAGTTAAAAATAATTTTATTTTGACTTTTATTTCGCGACTCTGACCAGTAATAATTTAAAAAAAAATTTTTACACATTGCTTAATGAACCAATCATCCTGTCAAAAAAAATAAAAAATTGTTTACTCCAATTTTGAAAAAAGTTATTACATTTTGAAGGATATATTTCAAATATTATTAACTATTGATAGATGATAGATCACGAGATTTTTATATTGAGATTTGAATGAAATTCAAAGTCTATAATCTATGCAAGAATGAACTTATAGCATGGAGTATCTTTATAGCTTTTCAATAAAATAAAGAATAAAATATGAATTTAATGATATTAATAAAAGATAAAGTAACGTGTAATAATAAATATATATGTATAAAATGAAAAATAGATACAATAGTAAAGTGTTTTTATTTTAATTTAATAAGAAATAATAAGGAATTGAATAAAATGAAATTTAAAATATTACACGTTATTATAAAAATTCAACGTAGAAAAGTTTCGTTATAATATCAAATCAGCGAAATATTAAACCAAACAACTCTCATGCATTGGAATTCGCTTATCGAAGCATACGTAATTCGAGAAATATCCGTGACGAACTAAGAAAAATTATTAAATCGAATCAGCTTTCAACTATGAATCATAATCATGCGTCATTTCTATCTTTTTATACTTTACATCAAAAAATCGTTAAAAAAAAATATTACACACGACGATTTTATTCCAAGTTTTTTTTTTTTTTTTGAAATGATAAAAACATCCTTTGAATTCAAATTTAGATGAAGTTCCACAAATTCACGGGCGGGGGAGGAAGCGCATTAATTTCGTTCGACGAGGCTGCAACAACGGCTTTACAATGGCGCATCGGGAGCGAATACATTGCGTACAGAGTCCTCCGGCGCTAGAAACTTGGAAAAGTTGAATATTTCGATGTGTTCCGGCAGACATTTATGTTCCAAGTTTACACAACTCGATATTACCTTGACAAGACAGATGTTTGGAATAATCAAACTTCTGCCTAGAGAACAACCGCAATGAATAATGTATCGTGTCGGATATGTGCGCATGACCTCGATTTCTAATACATTTTCGATGCCCATATTAAAATTATTATTATTTAATCGTGTTAATTACGAATCACGTGAAACGGGAGATTAAGAATTCAAATTAATTCTTAAACAGAGATATATTTCTTTAGGATCTCGATGAAATTTTATCCGTTTAAATTTCTTTTTTATTCTTTTTTTTTTTTTTTATTTTTCGTTAAAGTATATCGAATATTTGACTAGTATAGTGGGTGTCTATATAGATAAGCACTCGAAACGACAAGGTTAATATTTTGGAACTGGATGGAAACGATATCTTCCGGATAAACATAATTTCTCCAAGTTCTGCAAATTTCGATATGTTTACTCTTTCGTCAATCTAATATCCTATGGAGAAATATAGCTGTTGTTTATCTTTCTCGAGAAGAAATGATCGACAAGAAATTAGAAAATACTCCATCTCTGTATAATAATATCGAGAGGATTGTAAATGAAATTTTTCAATATTAAAATTTTGTGCTATTTCTTATTTAAATTATTTAATTAACAGTAATTTAATATTATCAAATATAATTCTGAAAATGTATTATAAATTTTTATATATATTCCAGAAAAAGTTTAATTTAAAAATCTAATAAAATATTTCCTTTTTTTACATTCATTTTCCACCTACTTATTCAAGTACTATCATATTCATTTTCATACATATAGTCATAAAAAAATCACATAATATCAATAAATATTCACAAAAATATATTACTTTCCAATTTCGATGACTTTTGATAATATTGTCAAGATTAGATTATGCTAAATAATATTATGAAAAGTTTACTTGACAGTCATTGTTTATTAAAAAGTTATTAACTTAATTTAACTTAATTCAAAATAAACTATGAAAAAATTAAATAAAAATTTATTTAACTGTCAACTGATTTAAAAAAACAGTTATCAATTTTCTATAGCGAAAACTGATTAAAACTAATCTGATATTGATTTAATTTAATCTAAAGCGTTTCGAAGAAAAGCTTCTTGTTCATAATTTTTTAATGTACAATAACCGTCAAGTAAAATCTTTAACACAACATATATAATAATTTTGACGATATATTACAAAATTACATTAAAATCGAAGGATTTAATAAACCTGTTTATTAATAATCACAATCAATTAAACAATAGTTTGTCGAATAATTGTCCAAGAATACGCAATAAAAATTGTTAAAAAAAAAAAAAAGAAAAACGAATCGATAAAACAATCCAAGACACGGTCCAAGAAAAATAAAATCCTTCCCACGAAAGCAAATCCTTTCCCGCTCCAATTCATTCGTTCGTCCATCCTGAACTGATTCGATCAAAGACCCTGAAGGGAATAAAGATCCTTCTATCGAGGAACTCGTATAGAACCTCGAGTCCGAGCTTCCTCCTCCTATTAACATGTTCCTCAGGAGGAATCCATTGTGCAGCAGGAATCGGCGTGTTTTTCACCAGTCACAGCACGAGTTCCTCGTAATCTCTGGCATTCCAGCACGCGTGTTTCGCCAGACGGAATCGGCTCGTAATTACGGCCAGAAGGAAAAACGTGTCTGCGTGGTTCAGCGTGCAATATCTGGCCCCACTTTTTATCCACCTTCCGGTATGCGCACGCGCCTCCTCCGTCATAGTGATGGAAATGCGCGAAGATGCAAGCCTCGTTAACGATGCCAAAGGTGGCAAAAAGTCGGTGGTTGGTCGTCGTGCAGCGTTGGTCGTCGCTTTCGAGAGCATACTAGCTCGGTCCTTGTAGCGTTTGATTTAACCGCTTTATAAAGACCATGTTGTTTAGTAAAATGATGCACTTGTAATTTATTTTGGAGATAATATTTTTTGACGAAGGAATTATGTAGGTTATGTTGATAGGAAAAACGAAAATGTTAAATTTTGATTAGATTGATATATTTTTAATATAAAGATTTTAATATAAATGATGTATTTTTAATATAATATAAAAAATACATATATATATTATACACAAATATAATATAATATATATATATTATATTATATTAGTATTGTATATTAGTATTGTTAAAATTTTTATTTTTTCGATTTTGTTTATTTGTTTTTCTTTTTTTTTTTCCATTAATAAGATGGTAAATTTTTGCCTGAAAAATATTTATGTTATAAGGAATAAAAAAATTAAAATAGCAATTATTTGAATATTTAGAAAAAATTTATTAATATTTATTTAATAATGTCAATCAGTATAATAATGATATAAAGAAAGATAACTATGAAGGAACAATGAATATATACATGTTATCTTATTATATATTTTTATACAAATTTTATCAGTAAATCAAGTAAAAAAAATATAGGAAAATGGATATAAATAAAATATTATTGATTAGATTATCAAATAATACTATTGTTTGTATTGAAGTACATCAATATATCATTCAGAAAGTAATTTACCAAAGATTAAAAAAGACAAGAATTATTATTTGTAACATTCAAAGTGATTAAAAAAGTAGATACTATTGAATACAGTTCAATAAAACAAAGAGTTAGAAAGAGTTAATTACCTGTTATAGGAAATGGAAAAGTAAATGGAAAAGGGAAGTGTAATTTCACAGTTACTGTTTGAAGATTGGTATACAAGAGTATCGACTTAAGATAGATTAAAGAGAATCAAGATACAAGAGCTTAGAATTACCCTCAACGAGATCTTCAATGTCTTCGAGAACAACTTCACAATTTACCGCAACGAAATCCCTCTTCCGCTACTTTGAAATTACATCAAATATCTTCGAACTATGCACACTTTCCATTATCTTCTCTTTTATCTTTCAGTTCCATCACGAGCATTCAATTTCATCTCTAAAAATATAAAGAAGTTATTTAAAATATTGAAATTTTTTCAACGCTTCTTTTGTCATAATAAGTAATTTTATTAAGAACTTAAAGATAATTTCACTGATATCTCCAAAATAAAAATTAAAATTGATGTTTAAGGGACGCAGCTGCGAGATCTTGACATATATCGTCAAGAATATTTTCATGATAATAAATTCTAAGTTTATTATGATATATAACAAAGTTATTACTTATTGATTATAAAATGTTCATTTTGCAATAAAGTTGATATACGTCATAATATTTATTATTGAAAAATTTTTCTAAAATTCCAACATAGATGGAAAAGAGACAAATCAACTTAATATAATTTAATATCCTTGGGAACAAATTAAACTATTTTGAATTTATGTCAAATTGGATTAAGTTATAATAGATTCATAGAGACTCTATTGAGATTATTAGGGATACAGAAGAACTTTCTTCTTCGTCCATTTATTTCATAAATATTTACCATAAATAATAATAAATAATTTCAGAAACTTACTTTTAAAATAACATTGATATATTTTAATATTTTATTGTTTCATTATTTCTCATTGCAAACACGAGAACATTAATATTTGTATGTTTGATTATTGAAAATTAAAATAAAGAAATTCGACATATGATCAAAACAAATATTCTTCTTTTATTCTCAACATACGAATGTTTAAAATGTTTATTTAATTATTATAATTAATAGTAATCTATAAATAAATTTAAAAAAAAAATAATAACCAAAAAAATAGTCTATAAATAATTAAATAAATATTATTAAATATTTATATTAAAAAATATTCTATAAATAAGTAATTAAATAAATTATATAATTATATACATACATTAAAATAAGAAATATTTAAAATAAAGCTTCTAACTTTATAAAAGATTTAAAAAATCTATATTTCTTATTATATAATTTATATAGTTTAAAAAAACATTATATTTTCAATATAAAATTAATTATATAAATTTATAAATTTATTTATATAATAAGCTAATAAAAGCTAATAGATTCATACCCTATCGATAAATTAAAAATAAATAAATTTATTTATTTTAGTGTTTAAGCACATAAAATTTTGAATTTTATAGGATTAATTAACTTAGTAAATTGGATTTTAGTTAAAATTAGTTTAAATTAATAACATTTAAATTGCATTTAAAAATTAATATTCAATTAATATTATTAAATTAAAATTAATAAAATTTCTAATGATCATTTTTTAAGAAATAACTAAATTTCAAAAAAGCATTTTTTACAATATATATAAAATTGCTTAATTTTAACTCAAACTTAATTCAATTACTGCAAATCATCGAATTTCGTCAGAATTCTAAAATCCTCAAACTTCAGATATTTCAATAAACTCTCACCAATCCGTTCCACGATCTACTTTAGGACAAAAGATTCCCGAAACGTTTATGGCAAATTCCAAAACGTCTCAATCCGGAATTCTATCAAAGTTTCGCGTTAATCCAGCTTTGATAGTGCTGGGGCGCCAGTCTATTCGAATGTGGCAAACGACACACGCCAGTCACGTAACAGTAACGCCGTCGACGTGACGCATTCTGGATCAGGTTGGCGTGGAACAATGTGACGTTGCTCGGATCGCTGGCCCATTAACATTGTCCTGTTGCTTCGGAGGGGCTGCGTGAGAAGCGAGCCTAATTCTGTCAATCCTGAGACTATTCCCCTCCCTCTCCCCAACTACATCTCCGATGTTAACTCGTAACTCTCATCGATTCCGGTGTAAATATACTATACAGAGCATGTATACGATCGTGCAGGATATCCGTTACGATAGATGTACACTGTATCATCGTGGAACGATCGTGCAGAGGGAACTGCAGTATCTAGATATGTGTAGAAACATTAAATTCAGTTTTACTGGGACAGTATATATTCGTTGAGAATTGCACACTGGAGGTAAATAAGATTCTAGATGAAACTTTTATTATCTGAATTATTAAAATTATCGTTCCTATTCATTCTATAAAGGATGTTGTTGTTTTAAATTGTAACTTTTTTTTTGCCATTGTAAATTGAAAAATTGAAAAAATGAATACACGTTAAACGAAGATAAGAAGAATTAAGAAACTCTGGACGATAAGAAAAATCAATCGATTATTTTCTAACTTGTTTAAAGCAAAATTCTGCACAATTTTATTATAATTTCTCAGATTTATTTTTATTTCATAATAATATCTTATTATAAAAATAAAAAAAATATTTAATCCCTTGCGTAAAAGGCTTCACAAACATCATCCTTTAGATCATCACTAAACGACGTTGAATAAATATATAATAGTTTCTCGAGTCGTTTATTTCTTTAAAAGAAAAAAAAAAAATCCCCTCGACCAATTGGAAACCCTTACAAATCTGTTGGACACATATACGCACACTCTCACACGAGATTATCGAGTTGCCGATGGCTAATACACGGTTTTCGCTTAACCACCGAGCAAATGACGTGATACATCCTCGGGGAAATGCTCCGGGCAGACTTCGATGAATTATCCGTTGCGTGTAACGAACAAGCGTGTTCTGTACGCGAGTTTCACCGATTCTCAATATGTCTGTGTCCACAAATATCACTGTTAAGCTCCCTGTACCGTGAGACTCCATTGAGAACGTCCTCGTCTCGTGCCTCGACAAAGCTTCTCATGCGATTGCAAAAGCTTTCAACGTAGGATCAAGAGAGCGGAGATCTTGGACAATTTCGTGGGAAATAACATTAAAATTTAGTCGAGTTTCTTGGAATTTGTTAAATTATTCAATGATAGTGGCATAGTATTATTTATTAGAATTGTCATGGTTCGCGTTTGTTACGATGAGATGAATA
The DNA here is from genome assembly GCF_014066325.1 of Apis laboriosa. NCBI lineage: Eukaryota > Metazoa > Arthropoda > Insecta > Hymenoptera > Apidae > Apis > Apis laboriosa. Next base: position 564,476 of record NW_025223827.1, read on the forward strand.
AGTAACGCGATAAAATAATCAGCATTAGGAAACAAATTTTTTCTCTGGTATAAAGCGAAAACAGTAGTAGTAAAAGTTAAATATCCGTATTCTTTTGTTTCTGAAATTTATAGAAATTTTTGTATGTCAAGAGTTTTAAATAATGTATATTAACGTTAAACTAGTTAAAAAATTAAACATTCATTCTATTCTTTTGATCCAATGCCAATGAATTTCATTTCATTTTTTTTAATATCAGAGTTTCTTTAATTGAAAGGATAAAGATCATATTCTTGGAGAAAAAAGAAAAATTAAAATTTTGACATAAGGTATAAAACGTAAGAGAAATATATAATTTAAATATAAATATTATCATATTTCTTTGATTAAAATTGGATTTTTTTAAATATTACTCATGAGATGATCAAATTTAATCGAAAGAAAAAAGCGATTATCATACAAGACAATCTGAGCAACACAGATCTGTTTATTCTGATTGGTATTTTGCTTGAAACGATGGATATGTACTGGCGATAGGAACAGGGGGATGAATAGATGGAAAAATTGTCTGGCCACTGGGGTCAGAGAGGTTGGATGTCTGTTAATAAAGACCTGGCTGATAAGATTCGTTCGGACGGGGAAAAATTGTCCGAGCTTAGGGATTGAAAGAGCTTTTTGGGAAAGGGTTACAGAATTCGGAGCGACCGAAGGAGAAAGAAGTTTAGAAAGATAAGTAAAGGATTCGGTTCCCTTTCCTTATAATATCCAGTCACGCTAAGTAACTGATTAACCTTGTTACGTTACGTTCTTTTCACGGTGTTTTTCTATTTTTGAGAAATTTCTTTTTCCTTCTTTTAATTCAATAAATTATAAAGTATTAAACAAATATGAATTCAGAATCATTTAATATTAAATTTCATAAAATAAACAAAAAAAAATAGTGAAAATTATTAAATTTATATTTGATTGCAGATTTTTATGCAAATATATATTTTTCTTCTGTTAATTGTATTATTAATTAATATTATGTAATTAATTTTATTAATTAATTTTATTTGACAATTATGAATAATACAGTGAATATTATAGATAATTTTTTTTTTAAATAAAACTTTTAATTACTATGATATTAAAAGCTGGAAAAATTTTAAATAGTTTATTTATAGAACAATTTCTTTTTCAACTTAATTTTTTTAGTGCAATTTCTTTAAATGCAATAGCAAAAAATTTATCAAAAAAATCATCAGAAAATTTTGCAAATAGTTTGATATATATTTTGAATATGATATATTTTTTACATATTAGTTGAATATTTGATCTTATTTTAGCTGCAGTCATTTATTATTATATTTAAATAAAAAATCTTATACAAAAAATATCTTGTGTTATGTGTTTTTGTATTACCAAGCACATAAAAGAATTTTTTACAATAATCTCTTCGACAAAAGAATTGATAAATTTGAAATTTCAATTTTGAGATTATTATTATTATATTTATAGATATTTTGTAATTATAGTTTAGATTCTTAGTGATCGTTTATCTACATCCATAGAATCGAAGATCAAAGGGTAAAGGAGAGAGCTTTTAGAAAGTTAATCAAAATCCCAGATATCAGTTGATTCTCTAATTCTGTTAGTCTTTGAACTCTGAACTGACTTCTATACGAAATTCTAATTTCATTACAGTTGTCGATGTTAAGGATCTTGTTTCTAAATTCATTACAGATCAAGATCTAGATCTCTTCGTATCTAAATTCGTTACGATTCAAACTCGGCCTCTCTGTCTTATTTGAATTTGTCGTGTCTCGAGTTCTATACTCTAGTTTCCAACTCGACTCTTTAATCTTTCAGTGATTGAAACCGCGTTCTACTATCACGAATCTAAAACTCTCATGTAGAATCACACTTTGATGAAACCTTGAGATGTAATACGTAAAGTGAAAAATGTAATTGATTTTGCAAAAAATAAATCTTCTTGATTAATAATTTTTCATTAGGTTTAACATTTTCTTTTATTCTTTTCCTATTATTATTTCTTTATAATAAAAAAAAACATATAAATAAATCATTTTAAAAATCTTTTTTTATAATTTAATCTTTTGAATTGAAATTAAAAAGTAAAAATAGAATTTCTATTATCAAGAATGTTTGAAACTAAGATGGATAATTGAATTACACCATTATTTTTTCCCTTATTATCATTTCATAGCGACACTTTACAATGAATGTTGAAAAAAAAAATATTGTTAATTGTACAAAAAATCACCTCGCAGATTTCAATTTATTTAAAATATATTATCAAAATTATCATTTTAAACCATTTTTTTTATATATGTTGCTATCTGTCAATTTGTTTCCGAAATATTCATAAAATATTTTTTGGTTTTCTAATTCTCATATAATCTAATTTAAATCATAATGATGTTGATACTAAACTTACCTAATTTATAATAAAGTTAATTTTAGAAAAAAATATATATAGAGATATGTATGTAGATACTGTTTATTTTTAGATATTTTAAATTTTATTGATTATTATTAAATTTCAGTTTAATTTATAAGTGGACATATTGGAAAAATTTGCATAAAGAGAAGAGCTTGTTCTGTGATATGAAAATCAAATTGAACACTGTTCTATTTATTTAAAAAAATTTTTATTTCATCGTAAATATGATTTTTATAAATTATCATTAAGCAGAATAATAACTCAGCATTTTTTAATATAATGAAAGAAATATTTCCAGTTAAAAAACAAGGAAAGTTCAAATGAAATAATATATAAAAAACTTTTATATATATTATAAGTATATATTACTATTCATTAAAAAGAAAATCCAAATAATTATCGAATTATTAAGTATCTAATTAAATAATTAGATTTGGATTTAATTTAAATTAATCTAACATAAATCTATCTCAAATTTAACTTAATTCAAAAATAATTATTCAAATCTATTCTAAATATTAGAAATAGTTTATAGTTTACTTAATATACTTTTATGTATAATTTGCAAATTAAAAAAAAAAAAGTGGGAACATGTATAAAAGAAAGTTATATATATTTGCTCAAAATAAGATTTCTGACAACATATTTGAAATTTATCGATAAATCATTTTTTTACATAATTACCAAATTAAGTAATTACAAAACATTCTCTTAATTATAATATATTCTTAAATCTTAGAAAAATTAACAAAGAAATCAAGTAATTAATGAAATATCTAAAAGAATTTATATATTTTATAGTGTTCATGTATAAATGTATTTAATAAAAATACACTAAAAAAATAAAAACAGTTATGCTATTTATATATAAAAATATGTTACGGCTTTTACATGTATATACACATTATAAAATACAGGAATTCTTATAATTTATTCATCAATTGTTGAGTACTGATATCATTGTCAAATCTATGATTGTGTTTTTTTTGTTTATGATAAATATGAACTACAACGATTATCGAAGAATAATAGGATTAAATATGGCGGTTCATCAATAATATACTTATTCACATAATCGATTTTCGAATTTTTAAATAGAATTTTAATAAGAATTTTAATATATCAAAATTTCGAAAATTCTTAAAAGTGCATTGATTCGAGTGATGATTAATTTTTCATAGATTCAACGAATTATAAATATGTGTATCACAATATATATAAAATGAAAACTATGATATCGCTATTCCATAATATTTTATCCCATCAGACAATTCATAGAAGTTCATAAAGTGTATTATATAGTATCTTATAGATAGAAAGTTTACTTCCGTTCAGAATCATGTGGTTTAGAGTATACTATGATGGCAATGTTCTTCAATATCGGAATAATCCATAAAGGTCTATATAACTTAGAAATTTCATGAAGTACTGGACATCAACTTCAATGAAGTATAGTTTCCTATACAAGAGATAGGAAGTACTCTTCTATAAGATTGGCGCCATGGTGTCTGACGATAATAACTTATTCTACTCATAGACACTTCAGGCTTTCATGTTTGCATACTGCTAGATTCTCCTTTTATCTTTATATAAACTCTTCCTGTCTAACTGCTTGGAATCTTAATTCTATGTAGAAAATAGTTAATAGAAATGGACAAATTTTACATTGTTAGAACAATTTACTGTCAAGTAATCTTTTTTAATGAAAGAAGAAAAATATATATATATATATAGCCATTTTTAGAGAACCTAAAACTTGAAACTACTCAATTACGAGAATAAAGTTACTATCCTGTTTTAATGAGTAATAAAATTCTACATTTATATACCACCACGTAAAATATTATCTTCCTCGTTAAATATGTCGTAAACTGTTCTCCACCGATCAAAAACGGTCGGTAACAACTAATAACGCATCTTCCTTCTTCACTACTTATTGTACAAATTATTGCAATCATATCAAACAATAACAAAATCACGATATTTATCAAACGATTACACGTCTTTTTTCTATATTACGAGCAATTCAATTGTTATCGTAAAAAATCGTGATTAAATTACTCGATATCTGTCAAATGTAACTACGCATGTCTTATTATTGTACAAAAATATTATTGTATAAAAAATCATTCTGGAAGTCATAATTACCTTGATCTTTGGATACAAGATCCACTTGAGAGCATACACATCGAAACTCGACAATCTCGACGCGAATCACTCTCATCTCTCCTTTATTATTACGCTCTTTTCTTATTACAGCCTGTTGATTATACATATACTATATAACTCAAAATCCTTGAGATATTCCATGTTGGCAAATTTAACGCATACGCGTGCAAATACTATCTGACACTCGCCGCGATGCAACTAATGCGCGATAGTGAAACTGCAGCCGTTGTATCCGGTGGATCTTCGAGGCTCGCCGCAATAATCAGTTATATATATGTGCGGAGCAGCGATCCTGATACGCGTGGATGAATGCGCGATACTCGTGCGACGACGAACGACGTGCACGCTGTCGTCTGATTGGTGGTGGCATTTTTCTACGCCTTGTCGTTGATACGATAAAAAAAGTAAAGAGAGAATAAGTGAATTGATTTTTGTGAGAGAGAATCGAAAAAAATCGACTTTTGATACTTTTATGGTGCAAAAGTAATTGGAAAAATTTTTTGTGTTCCTTTTTTTGGAAATTTAATGGAAATCGAATTTGAAATTTTTGTGGAGCTAAATTTCGATTTTAATATCATTTTTTATTTTGCACTATCTAATAATTATTGATAAATGTAGGCGAAATATAAGGGTTTTTAAATCGTTGAATTCATTTGCTTAAAAATTATACGTCGAGTTTAATTATTTTCGAGTACTGTATGGCTAAGTTGGTCCTCCAAAACTCTTTCTTTTTTCGTTTATTCGTGTTATGTTGTTAATATATATTATATCAATTAAATTGTATCTCATGCAGATAAATTAAAGTCTCTGTTCCATGCTACGAATGTTATCATTAAGTAAGTTTAAAAGATCTTAAGTAAGATAGCTATAGAATGCAACAGTTTCTCGCGAGTATTCAAAGTGTTCGTTACGTTTGCTTTCTTATATTTTGATAGTGATAATTCGAATTTACTGAAATTATAGAGATGCAATAATTATTTGAGTTCGTGAATATATTGATTTTGATGATTTTTTGTATTTTATATTGAGTATACTAGATACGAAGTATTTTAATAATATATAAATTTTAAACAAATGAATTCCTATATTGAAAATTGTATCAATAATTATCATATTATGCAAAAAAAGAAAATCGAAATCTAATCATTTTTATGATTTGACGTGAAAATCTAACGCAGAAAACATTTCTGGTAATTCCATAGAAATTGTTATAGGAATTGAATTGAGAATGAATTTTTAATAAAAGTCACGATAGAAATTGAGTTTAGAATGCATTTGTGAAGCCTTTGATAGAACATTCATTGCATTTCAAAGACTTGATCGAAATGGAAAGCTCGTTCAGTTTTGTAATAAGTTCATAGTATATTCCTATATGCCTTTGGTTCCCTTCTAAACTCTATTTCTCACTCATCACACCACCATAGGAAACGCAAAATCTTCCCATATTCTCGCGCAAAAATCCATAAACGATTGCCAATTCTTTTTTTATCCATGACGAAATCCGATAGCGTCGTAATCCAAGCTCCACGTTTCTTATCTGCCGTTCATAAATATTTCATACAATAAGTAACCATCCAACGCCTCTGGTCTCTCGATCTTCCTTTGAAAAATCCCTCGATTGACTTTTCGTCGAACATCCGCGATGAATCGACTTCCACAAAGGGGTTGTCGTCTTGGTCGTCGTCGACGAGAACGAGCTTCTCGCCCTCGACACGTTCGAAAAAAGGGGGCAACGATGTTTAAAGGATTAGAAAGAGAAAGGAGGAAGAAGATCGATAAGTTTCGAATCGATTGTCGTATCGGTTGTGTTGATATACGCATTGGGATGGGGCTGGAGAGGGTGGGAAGGAGACCGGTAGACGATGGACAGATGCCGTTGGTATAACCGGAATGAAAGCCAATAATTCTTTGTACTCGAGATAGCGGAGGAGGAGGCGCGTGTGGGCGCTGATAGCGCCTGTATAAATTGCATCGTTTCTCTTGAACGGTTCATCACGGTCCGCCGATCGCGTTCTATTGATTAGCAGTCCAATTATTGGCCTGGACCGGCGGCTATTTTTATTTTCGCCCGCCTCCTTTCAACGGACGACGATGGACACGAATGTTTCCGTTACGTGTGCGACCGTGTGTGAAGGGAGATCGTTACAAAGTCGCAAGGGATCGAATTGAATTTCGGTATTGAATTGTTCTCGATAAATTCTCCCTTACGATTGCTAATTCATATTTGCCTGTTTCCGAATCGAAATATCCGAGAGAGTTTTTAATATTCCATTGAAATATTTGAAATTTTACACGTATTTCGGAAAGTCTTGTATGCGTCCTGGAATTTTTTCTAACATTGCAAAAAAATTATAAAGCTTCAATTTTTTTTTTATATAATAGAGTTAATCGCAAAAGTATTTGTATATACTATTTTATAAAGAAAATTTTTTATTTATTTTGAAAAATTTGATTTTAATGAAAATTTTTGTGTACAGAGTAATTTATTCTTCGATGTAAATTCTTTTTGAATATGTAATTCTTAAATTTTTATCATTTCTTTTTTTATGTTTTGTAATTTCAATTTTTAAAATTTATATATTTTATAGTTTAATATTTTATTTCTGTATTTCTCATTATTATGAAGTTATATTTTAAAAGAACAAAAATGATATTAAAAATTTCGAGGATTGATTTTGTCCCTCAAAGCGATATTCCACTAATAAAAAAATTGCTCTATACATTTATAAAATCAATTATGATCTACACGTTTCACAAAAAATTATTATCGGTTTTGATTACACAACTTATTAGTTGAATTTGCATAAAGTGTGACGAATACGTTTGCCATTATATGATTAATGTATTTCGAAAATATTACAATTCAAAAAACATAAACATCAGTTAGAAGAACATTAAAATTCACAAAACTTTTTTTATTCATTATTAATTATTTAGCTTTTTCTGAAAATTTTTAAAATATGTATCCGATATGTTTCGAAATGTTATACAAGGCATTTTAAATACAACAAGAATAATAAAGATATTACACTATATATTAATAAATTAAGATAATTTTAAAACAATTGTATGAAAAATACTAAGAGAATCAAAGGATGAAGAATTTTTCAAATTAAACTCGGAATTATATTGATTTATGTGATCCAAACACGTGAGAGAAATGTTTCTTCGCTCTATTCCTTGCATTCTTTTAAACACAGAAAAGACTAACTCTTAGACATTGGGTGCTTAAATATTATATAATAAAGTATTATATAATAATATAATAAAATATTATATTAAATATATATAATAAAACAACTAGGCAATCACGAGCGACACGATCGTTGGAGACATTTATCGATATACGCGATATGCAACGCGGAGGATCCCTTCCCAATGAATGATAAGCCGCTCTCTTTCGCCGTTTCGAGCGCAACTTTGCATTATCGGCACGTCGGAATCCCGCTTATCAAGCAGCCCGCTCGACGATGCGAGGTGATCTCGCGCTGGTCGGACTGCAGGATTAAAAGGCTTTTAATCGTCGAGCGACCAATAAAAAGCGCAAACGAGCTGCTTCGCGAGATTTATGCACCTGATTCCAGGAGAGGAACTGGAAACTACGTGGAAATTACGCGGAACGGATATTTTTGATCGGGATCGTGATTAATTTCGATTGATTGGGAATGAGTTGGATGAAAAATCTGATTTAACACCAGATTTACGGAACCCGTCAATTTGACAGGTTTTTTTATTTTATGCTTAAAAATTCTGAATATGCAAATATTATTCTTTAAACATTTTATATTGGTTTTTAATGATATAATGCAGTAAATATATATTTCTATTTATTTTTTCTGAAACATTTATATTTTATTATTTCTAGATGTTGTATATCTATTTTTATAAAAATCCGTTAATTTGATGGGTTAATTTGTATAGATTAATTATTGCGAAATAACAAAAATGAAATAATAATGAATAAAAAAAAACAACACGAAGCAAATGACGACTGTTTAGCAATAAATTTCTAGATAATTAGCAATAATTATTTCTAAATATTGTATACCTATTTTTACGAAAATCCATCAATTTGACGGGTTAATTTATATAGATCAATTATTGCGAAATAACAAAAATGAAATAATAATGAATAAAAAAAAACAACACCAAGCAAATAACAACTAATAAATACATAACAATATAATAACAACAAATAAATACATAGTCAAACAAGTTGTTTATAATTGTATGTTAACAAGTTGTATGATAACAAATAATTCTTTCAACTAAAAAAATTTTGCAGAGAAAAGAAGTGATTTTTGTAAGTGAATCTGTCTTATTATTTTATAAAACAAATAGATTTCCATGAGAGATAATTTCAATGCGTTTTGTAAAAAAAAAATAAGTATTTGGAAGCTTAGCAAAAATTTATTTTCGTAAATGAACATTTGAGTTTTTCAAGATATTTTTAAAACCTATTCAAAAAAATATTTTTTTTTACATTTATATTATTATAGGCAAGTCTTTAAAAGACATGGAATTAATAAAAAAGAATAAAAATAAAATAATCAACATAAATGAAGACCAATCTGGATCGGATTCCGATATAAACGAATTATGCGAGGAAGAATTTGACAATATAAACGAAATTGAAGATTCTGACGACAATGGGAATGAAAATTATCACAATACATACTGTAAAAGAAAAAGAATGCGTATTATTTCACATATTGAAAGTCAAAGTAAAATAAAAGATGCTGATAATGAAGAAAATACTATGAAAACAGGATTATAAATGGCCTCTTCATGTTTTATTTATAATTGTTTTTAGATTTGGCAGCCATCAATCTGGATTATACAAAGAGACCACTGGAGTAAACAAAATTCAAAAGAATTTTTTCTTTCAATTAGCTGAAGAATTGGGCAGTGATCATCACGACAAAATAAAATACTAGCTTCAATTCAGTGTCTGAGGTCTAACCATATTTGCATTAAATTTAACAAGTATGTATGCATAAAGTATACATCCAAGATAGAGTTTACATATAAAAAAATGTATTGAAGACAACATTAAATAAAAATCTATAGATTTTAAATAAATAATTTACAAAAAAATTGCATTTTAATGTTAAAAAAACGAATTTCAATAAAAAAAGGTATATAGTCAATATATAATCTGTAAATCTAGTGTTAAATTTAAGAGTTCGAATTTTTGATATCAGGAGAGAGGGATATCTAATACGAAAGTGTTAAAGTTGGATACGTTTATGAGCAATCCTCGTTAGAAAAAATAAATTAGCTTATAATAAATTAGCCTTTTCAATTCTAAATTAAATACATGTTAAATACATGTGAGATTTTTAAATTGACTTTAATAATAAATAATGAATAAAAAATAATGATAAAAAAATAATGAATAAAAAAAGTGAAAGGTCCCAAAAGATTGAATTAAACTATTTTTATATACGAAAAAATGATGTAATGATAGATAGGTTATCTTAACTAAAGAGGCTAATAAGATTAACTTAGAATTAATTTGTTAAACGGAGAGATATTTTCTGGTTGAAATGATACGTTGAAATAATTAATTTTTAATATTACGATAGAATATATCGTGCTCATGATGGCAAAATACAAAATTATTACATCGAAATAAAACAGAATAAATTATCGTTCTGATTAATAATATTATAAAAATATAATGTGCAATATACTCGATATAATATTCATATATACAAGGTAATTGTATAAATAAAATTATATTTATTTAATATAAAAATTTTGAAATAATATCCTGATATCCAACATATATCCATTCCATTTATAAAAAAATAAAAATAAAACGAATTTGTGTAGTAAATAGTAATAAAAATAAAGAAAAGAATTAAAAAAAGGAAACGAAACAATGTTAAAACATGTGAAAATAATATAATTTCATTTTTAATTTTGTTACAATATTCTTTTTTTAATAGGATATATTTTAAAAGTATCATAACGAATTATATCATCGTATCCAATAAAATTGTTTGTATAATAGATCATAAAATCAGAGTTTATTAGTTATATTAGTTATATTGGCTCACATATATTCTCATTATTGGCTGAAATCATCGTATTTATAAATAAATCGCGTGACAAAATTCGCCGAAAAGAAGCATCGAAATCAGATAAATCGAATTCTTAAAATAAGGATCTGAACAAGAAAACTCTCTTCTCGTCTATAAAAAGAGTTGCTATAAATATATTTTCTGCTGCGCATTCAATAATTTCGAACCACACTGACGATTGACATGATAAAAAATTTTACTTATATCGTATAATTCATTAATAACTTATTTAACAAAGAAAAAAAATATTATACTTGAGAGAGTAATCGTAGTTTGAAAACGTTTATCAAAAATTTAATTTACATTGTAATTTCATATATCCCCTACATAAAAGGTTTACTCTTATGCATGGGAAAGGATTAAATAGAGTTAGAAGACCTAATCCCTTTGCTTCTGTGCCTGATTTAGATTTACTTGGCAATTTACGATCTCTCCACGGTACATGACTAAACGTTTCGTCATACTCGCTTAAAACGTTAAAATATAGATAACACTTTACTCAAAAGTGTCTTCTTTATTATAAAAGCTTGCCCAATTTTATAACGAAACATAAAAATTTTATGATAAATTTAAATATCGATTCGTATTCAATTATTATTCAACCCATTGTGAACAACAATTCCACTGATGATCATCACCCAAGATTTGTTCAAACCAAATCTTAAGCCTGAAGAGAAGAAGAAAAAAAGAACCTTTAAGAAAAGAGATACGATAAAATCGCGGTGGACACGTGGCGTCATTAAAAGGAATCACGGTTGGCATCGCTTTATCTCGTTAATTTTGAGCTGTTTACCGATCTTACCCACGTTTAAAGATTACACGCCGACGCGACGTGCGCTTAAAAACCCGGGAAGGGCGTCGCGACATTGTAAGAGGGTAGGAAGAAGAGACGGTCGAAGCGGTGTGCAAGGTTTCACGGAGATCAGTCGAGTAATTCTTTTCGACGGTAATCCGCTTGCAGCGTCGCGGAAAAGAAGCTTAGGGTAACATCTCGCACATTGAGAGCGCTTCTCGCACCTTTAAATACCGGATCAAGTCATCGCGTTCAAGAACAATCGGGTGTACGTTGTTTCGATTATTATCGCTCTGAGATTCTCGCTCTCTTTTTTGTTCAATTTTTCAAAGAGTGAATTAAATTAACACTAGATTTACGGAACCCGTCAATTTCACGGGTTATTTTCGATTTTATGCTTAACAATTTTGAATACGCAAATATTATTCTTTAAACATTATATATTTTTAATGATATAATGCAAATATATATTTCTATTCGTTTTCTCTGGAACATTTATATTTTATTATTTCTAGATGTTGTATACCTATTTTTACGAAAATCCGTCAATTTGACGGTTTAATTTGTTTATATCAATTATTGCGAAATAAGAAAAATGAAATAACAATGAATAAGAAAAAACAAAACCAAGCAAATGACGACTGTTTAGCAATAAATTTCTAGATAATTAGCGATAATTATTTCTAAATATTGTATACCTATTTTTACGAAAATCCATCAATTTGACGGGTTAATTTATATAGATCAATTATTGCGAAATAACAAAAATGAAATAACAATGAATAAGAAAAACTAATATCAAGCAAATCACGATTGTTTAGCAATAAATACATAATCAAACAAGTTGTTTATAATTGTTATATGATAACAAATAATCTCTTCAACGGTGAATTTTGCAGAGAAAACAAGAGATTTTTGTAAGTGAATCTGCCTTATTATTTTATATAAAACAAATAGATTTCCATGAGAGATAATTTCATCAATGCGTTTTGTAAAAAAAAAAATAAGTATTTGGAAGCTTAGCAAAAATTTATTTTCGTAAGTGAACATTTGAGTTTTTCAAGATATTTTTAAAATCTATTCAAAAAAATATTTTTTTTTACATTTATATTATTATAGGCAAGTCTTCAAAAGACATGGAATTAATAAAAAAGAATAAAAAGAATAATCAGCATAAATGAAGACCTCGGATTCCGATATAAACGAATTATGCGAGGAAGAATTTGACAATATAAACGAAATTGAAAATTCTGACGACAATGGGAATGAAAATTATCACAATACATACTGTAAAAGAAAAAAAAGGCGTATTATTTCACGTATTGAAAGCCAAAATAAAATAAAAGATGCTGATAATGAAGAAAATACTGTAAAAACAAGATTATAGATGATCCCTTCATGTGTTTTATAATTGTTTTTATAGTTGGCAGCCATCAATGCCTGAATTATTATACAAAGAAATCACTGAAGTAAACAAAATTCTAAAGAATTGTTTCTTTCAATTAGCTGAAGAATTGGGCAGTGATCATCACGACGAATAAAATACTAGCTTCAATTCAGTGTCTAACTATATTTGCATTAAATTTAACAAGTATGTATGCATAAAGTATACATCCAAAATAGAGTTTACATGTTGTAAAAAATGTATTGAAAACAATAGTAAATATAAAATCTATAGATTTTAAATAAATAATTGCATTTTAATATGCCCGTCAAAAAGACGGATTTCAGTAAAAAAAAAGTCAATGTCCGTAAATGTAGTGTTAAAGAATTAGAATTTATTTTAATAACAATACATATACAACGAATGTCCATATATAATATTTGATTTATAACAAGATCTATTTATAGCAGAGAATGGATAAATATCGAATTGGACGAATATAGAATCGATTTTTTGTATAAGAATTAACGAAAAATAAAAAAAATAATAATAATAATCAATTTTCGGTCTTCAATAGGAGCTTAAGTAAATAAAATTTTAAATTTAAATTTTATTGAAAAATCGTGATAGCAAAAAATGAATCATGCAATAAGAAACTTTTAGCGAATATTGGATTTTTAGATGAATATCGAAGCATTTTTTTTCTTTTTTTTTTTTTAGTTGAAAAAATGATGAATATTGAATGTAAACGTTGACAAATATTCATACAACTAATATCGATGTTATCATTTTTTTTATCAAATTCAAAGAGTCCTTGTTCTTTTTTTTTTTCATTATTATAAAGTGTTATCTAAAAATATACCTATTCAATCCATAAGATATCCAAAAATAATAGTGCAATGGCATTAAATATTCTATATTTTTTAATTATAGCAATATTGGAGTCAAAATTGAAAAATACAATAATCATAAATGAAGTTCATTATTTCGTTCAAATGATATAAAATTTGTTTCTTGTTTATTTACACAGGTTTTGTTGCTCGTATTACAACTTACTTTTCATTCTGCATTTATTAAATTCTGCGTTAAAACAACTAAATAAATATGTAATTAAATAGTATATGTAATTAAATAGTAAATTGTACAAAACATGTTATATACGAGATATATTTCATACCCTTTAAATGTAATTAGGCTACATTTATTATTATAAAACATATTTTGCTGATTCTTTTCAGAATTCTAAGAAACACTTTTATAAATCCAATTAAATAATCAAGAGAGAAAACAATATTTCACATTAATCTTCTTTTATCAACTGCACCAACAAATTCATAATATAAATAAACGCTCAAATTTCCTTCTTTTTAAACTCATTATCAATTAAAAATTTTCCAAATTTAATTCTCAAAAAAATTTTTAACTTTAAAAAGAAATCGATCTCCGCAAATCATTCACTAATATATATATATATATATAATATATATATATAATATATATACACTATAATAAAAGAGAGAGAACAGGTGTCGCATTCGTCCGAGACATTACATTAGACATTTCCTCGGATGGAGATTAAGGGCAGCGTGGAATCTTGCCAGGCGAATTTGAGCAGCTGCTACGTCATTAGAGGCGTTTCCGCCTAATTGTTTCACCGTCGAGCACCCTCTACGTCCGTTTGTCCGTCTGTCCTGTTTGGCACAACAGTGGCCCCCGTCGGGACGTCTTCGAGAGCTCAGAAATTGCCCCCGTTTCCACGCCCTTTGATGACATATTAATTGCCCCGACTTTGATACATCTCGCACGACCAATCGCGTTAATAACGTTTCCACCCTTGATTCTCACCGAGCCAAGTTCGGGCTGGATTGAACCCAGCGTGCCGGTTTTGACAGCCGTCAGATCGCGTTTCCGCTCCAAGATCACTGAACTGATTGTCTCTCCCCTCTTTCGAACGGGGCGGCGATTAATTTTCTTCGACTCGTGACATCTTATTTTTCGATTTGATTTATTACGTGCTGCGATATTCGTCGGGCTAACGACGGATCGAAACGTTACGATTGTTAAAATTTGATTTTTCAGTTCGAAGTTCATTTTAACGTATTGGTTTTTTTCAATATTATCATTCGTAGCAAAAAATATATCGTATAAAAATTGTGTCGAGATATATTATATTTTCATGTTATTAATTCTTTCGTAAACTTTGTTTTTTAAAATGTTTTTTTTTTAATATCGATTGATCATTCACATTTTTTGTAAATAATGTTTAAAAATTATTAGTTTAGGAAATATTTCAATTTGAATTTTATAAGATATATTGCATAAAGGTTAAAGAAAGTATGAATAGGCGAATTTTATACGTTCCTTGTCTCTTATACGATAAATTTTACAAAATTGAATAATTTTTAGATATACGTGAGTTTGTATAGAGAATAATTGAAATGTATTGATGTATTAAAAAATAAATAATTTCAAAAATAATTTCAAAATAAAATTGATTTTTATTTGATTTTTACGCATTCATTAGTAAAAATTAATATCATAATATGTTTTCTTCAATAGTGCGAGTAATAATATTGTCAAAATCAGATGAGATATTTATAGATTTATGTAAAAAGAAAATAAAGATATTTTTAATTTAACAAAATTTTGAATATAATTTAATTTTAATAGGAAAGTATGATTATTTTCCAAACAATAAAATATATACATGAAAATTTAAAAGATTTTTAGATATTTAAAACTATATAAATTATTACATTTAAATTATATTTAAATTCTTATTTTCAGACTTCCATTTATAAAAATGGAATATAGGATGTATAGGAGAAAATATATAAGAGAGGAAAAAAAAGTCTTTTGTGATAAATTTTCAAGAATGCTTGAAAATTTCTTCCACATTGTGGAAAATATATGAGAGGCGTTCGAATAATTTGCGAAATTACAAATGATAAACGAAATAAGAATAATCGATTTTTAACGAGAAATTTTTATTATTCTAAATACTCAGAAATATTCCATCACTTCGATTCAATCGATGTTCCACGAAAATCTTCTCGCAAAAAACGAGTTAAATCCCTATTTAATGAATATAATTGATGGTTAAACGACTGAATTAGAGGTGAAAGATTGCGGTCATTCCTTTCTATAAAGTGCTCGTAAGGCTGATATATGGACGTCCATAAACAAATGGCGTAGAATCCAGAATGGTCGTCGATGAATTTCGGCGCTGCTGCCAAATTGAACGAAATAAACGTTATAGCGAAGTGATGGTCTCATCTTGTGAACATATTGATTTAATTAGATTTTCTTGTTTAATTAAATTGTATGGAGAAAATTAAATCGTATCGATAAAAATGTTTCATTTCAAGTGATTTTATAAAATCTTGTCAAATTAGTACATAACAATTAAATTGTATCGATTATTATAAATCAGTATAGAAGATTGATATTACAGTTTACTTCGCTATAAACCTTAGCACATTTTTCAGAAAAGAAATTGATATGGAGGAGAAAATTCGAAGCAGTTTCAATCGAATGACTATTCTTCGATTTCAATTCAGAATAAGTTCGATTCACCTTTTGTCATCGTATACATCCTATGTAATAATTTACAATACGTCGTTATATAAGTTCAGTGCAAAATTATTCGCAATGAATAATCTTGATATCCTTATTATTTGAATATTTTACGAATATTAATTTCTAAATATCAATCAAATACAAATCGACTTTATCGAAGTTAGTTAGAATAAGATAATTTAAATAATATTTTGTTTTTTGAATATAATATTTGTTGATATTTAAATATCGATTAAAAGATTATCATCAGATTTATCTATATAATTAAATTTAATGCACAATATTCGTATATATATTTTATTATTATTTATTCTTAAGTATCAATCTTCATGAGAATATAAAGTATAAAGCATTCGTATTTTAAAATAATCAACAAAATACGATTTTATAAAAACTTTATCAAAACTAGTGTATAATTCGTTTCTGGTATTATTTGTTTGCACGCTATGAAAGTTGATAACATTTGCTCGAACAATCTACAAAAATTCATCAAGTTATCGCATAAAAACATTTGATATATAAAGATAAATAAAATGAAATAATTAAAAAAAAATAAAATAAAATAATAAAAACAATTTGATCAAAACCAATGAAATTCAAGAGAAACAATTTTTATTTACAATTTCACTGCTATTTATTTTTATATAAATAAATCCATCAACCTTACGCAGATTTATCTAGGAAATTTCATGAAAACCAGTGCATAACACTCGGCGCAAACCATTCAGACCAATAAAATATCCAGCCAATCCTACGAACACATCACCGATTCGCATTCTCTCTCTCTCTCTCTCTCTCAGGATGATCGATCACCCACTTTCGATCAGTCTTCCTTTCGTAATAAATTGATAGATTCTCGAACTATATCCTCGGATCGATATTCCACACACCTCTCTTTTCATTCCAGCTAGAAGTCTCGACTTATCCACCCTCGATTCTTCATTTCTGTCTTTCGTCCTGTTCATTTCCGATATGTCCTTTCACGATTTTCACAACCGGAATTGCATCGTTCCACAATCGAGAAACGTGACCCACGCTCGCACACACGTCCATAATTCTATCCTCGCGTTAGAGAATCGACATTTCTCTTGGATAAAGGGGAAAAGGATTGGAGAGGGGAAAAAAAAAAAAAAAAAAAAAAAAGAAAAGAAAGAAAGATCAAATCGTGTAACTATCGATCGATCAAGCTGGATAGAAGAGTAGCTAGGGGGTGAAAGATCATCGAAGAGAATAACTAGCATCCGGCAATTTATGGACGTCCGGTGAAACTGATTTCGAGGCGGCAGAAATTACTTGTTCAGGAAGTGGCGACCTCCTCGATCTCTCTTCGATCTTTTCATTCGACGTTCGTACGCTCTTGATTCGTTCCGACTTGAACACTCTCCTTTTCCGCTTCGTTCACCGAGTCCCCTGCCTCCAGGGTGCAGTACCGATCGTTTATGCCGTTGCAGAAGAGTCTTGTTTCTTACTGTGACGTGGGAATTGAACTCGGTTCTCTGGAACTAGTGAGTCCTTGGAGAAATGATGGGATGATTGAAGATCACGAGTGAGTGTAGTTATTTCTTTGGAATATTTCAAAAAATTGTTCGCGTCTCGATTCAGAGTTTATTAAAGTTGCTTCTTCCAGAGAATATTGAGTTGAGGAGGTGGATTGCGAAAGATTAAGTCTAAGGAAAGTGGAAAGTTAATGTATCGCGTTGGAGATTTTTACCTGTTTTTATTTATTTGTCCTTGAAAAAGAGCATTAAATAATGGAATAATGGAATATTTTATAGTAAGTTAACTTTTACAAATAATTAATTTTAATAATCGAAATGGAAATGAAATATAAAATTTATTAATTCAATAATTATAAGATCAATTCGGTTTCGGAAACATTCGCATTTCTTAAATTAAATTTTTCTCTTATACCTTGAACCTTTAGAGATATAATGAATATTAAGCTCTTCTCTTCTATTTAACACTTTGTTAACACTAATTTAACACGCAATTTAAAAATCAACGATTACGAATTTCATATCTAATCGAAATTACAATTCTCATCGAAAGCTCGATCCCGCATTACAAGTCAGAACGATAAAAATAAATCGATATATAAAATACGAAACCGGGATTGAATATTCGAAATCACAGGCCGCCATTGCTCGTTCGCCATGCGAGAATCTCTTTTGTCCAGCGACATTAACGCTCCGCTCCGGGTCGCGGCGGGACTAGCAAATTCTACGCGGGTCATTATCGATTAAGCCTGTGCAAATAGTCAAGTAATTCGACTAGCCGATCAAATGCCGTAATCCAATAACTCGAGCCACTGGTGTATACGAAAATGCGTCGATCGAGAGCCGCGGAGTTGCCAACCGAATTACCGCCCGTTGCACAGCCGGTTGGTGGGAGTAACAGAGAGGAGGAAACGTTCGACAAAAGATCGAATTAACCCCGGTGTGCCTAAATTGTCGACCGGCTCGAATTACCGCGCTCGACCGAGGGAACCAGTCATTTTCGGCTCGATCGTGGATTATCACCGCAAGTCAAGCGCTTTCCGGGCCCTGAACCCGAAAACATCCGCCCTGGGGGCTCCAATGAGTTTCACCGATTCTCTCGATGACGAATTTCGTTCCAATGGTTGTTTAACGCAACGTATTGGTTAATTCGATGGTGAATTGTTGAAATGCATCGAACGTATGAATGGATTCTAACGAATTTCGTAGAAAATATTGCACTACAGATTGTATCCAAATTGATAATTTTCTGTTATTTTTTTGTATAATATGTTAACATTGGTTGTAGGAAATATTTATTTTATGTGTAATACAATTAATATTTATGAGCTATTGCAACACGATACTTTTTAATGATTTTTCATCATCAATTCCAAGTATTTATCTTTGAAACAAGTTATTTTATTATAAAATACTAGAGAAATAATGCATTAATTCTGATTCATATCAATTTTTTTAAGTCATTTGTAAAATTAATCTGAAACTTTTGATTTTATGATTTTTATTTTTTTAACATGAAATATGGCAAAACATGCGATAAAAAAATATAACAAAATTTGTTACAAAAAGGATTTTGTGTAATGATAATTCTTATCAAATCTTTTAACGACCAATTGTTAATATTGTTATATATTTTTGTAATTGTTGTACAATTAAATATTTATTATGCAATCTCTTCAATATTAAATTACAATAGAGAATTAAATAGAGAACTTGAAGAAGAGATAAAGACATAGATGTTTTCCTAACAATATAAGATAAGATCGAAATGAAACGCATGCGAATGAAATTCAATATCTCTGAAAAATTCGAATAATTTATCGCATAAATTTTTAAAAATTAATCATTCTTCTTTTCATTTCATTGATATTTTATCATTGTGTTGACATACGATGATGAAAGACATTAAAAAAGAAATTTGTGAAAATGAAAAAGATTAAAAAAAATATCCAAATCTAATTTAATATATAACATATAGATATCATAAACGAGACTTTTTCTTTTTTCTTTTTCTAATTTTTCAAGTTAATAAAATAATAAGAACATCGTGTTTTATCTATTCGAATGCTAACATCGAAGTTTGACGAGATTTTGATCTACGAATTTCACGTGTTGTTCCGTGAAAATCGGCAGATTTATTCCACCATTTTGCATCGAAGTCTGGTGGAGAAGCTTGATATTCGGTGGAAAGAAGTCCAGTCAGGCTTTTATCGCACCTGGCGCCATGCGCTCGCGTGCGTTGGCACCGTTTGCAGCTTGAAGCTCGTGGCGTACGTTTCCTGTCGAATGGTTATCGACGCCGGATAAAAAAAAAAAAAAAAGAAAATGGAGAGAAAAGCACGAGTACAAGTCTACGACGAACATAGTCGAACAACGAAAAAAACGGATACAACGGATGGATACAAAGAGAGAATTTGGGGCTGGATAGGTGTGCTTGCGGTACTTCCGGTAATTTGCCAGGGAAGCATTGTTGGCGAAACTTTTTTACATCCGAAGAGTGGAAAAACTTTCGTAATTCCGCCGATGATGGTGGCCGTAGGTAGGGGACTAAGGACGATGTTTGTTAAAACTGTTCCTCGATCGAGATAAATCCTCCCTCGTCGATTTTACACACATTTTCTCCCCTCTAATTTATGAACTTATTTTCCTTGCATCGTTTTTTTTCCTAGATTTTCAAAAAAAAAAAAAAAAATCAAGTTTCAATCATAGAGAAACAATTTTTCATTGTATTTATTGGATTAATAATAACCTATCGTTGAAATTATTTACGATTTTAAAATTCAGATTTGCAGATAAAATGCAATGGATCTTACCAGATTAATTATAAGATCTACTTTTTTGCAAATACTCGTTTCTATCTTTAATTCTATTTATAAATTTTGATAATCTCTTCTATCAGAAAAAATAGACAAGAGACATATTTATATAATATTAGTAAAATAAAATCAATTAGTTATTATTAGTTAGTTGTGCTTTTAATAAGAATGAATTCAATTATTTATTAAGATTTTATATTAAATATAAAAAAAGTCTTATCGAGTTGTACTATATTTCTAACACTTCTTCATTTCTATGCATCTACCAATTTATCTCATTAGATCATTCCAAATTTCTCTTGCCATTTGCAAGTGGAATTATCAAGTTCACAAGTAAGAGTTGTTAATACTTTCAAACTCGCTAAATTGAGTCCGTTAAAATTGTGATAATAATACATCTCTCTCGAATACGACGAATTAAACGAATTTCAGATAGACAGACAATATCCAGAAAAAAGAAAATCTAACAAAATCCTCGAGAAAGAAAAATTTAGAAAAATTTTACTTAGCCGTGGCAATTCACCACGCGCGATATTAGGCGAGAAACAAGGCATCCATCATCCTTTTTCTCAAATGTGCCACGCTTTTTCACCAGTGTCACTCCCGCGGGTAAAGGGTTAAGCGTCGCAGAAACGGCCTCTCGCGGTTTTAAAGCCGAACGAATTGCGTATCGCGTTTCGTGACCGTAACAGTATATCTTCCCGCGGAGGTTCGTTCACCCTCGCGCGTATACACGCGCCTCGGCCTCTTTCAGACGCAGAAACAACGCGCGCTAGTGTGATACAGTTGAGATAGAGATACGAATTCGTGTACGCCCGCAAAAACCATTCGTAGACAACGATATAGCGTTTCGAACCGGTGAAAATAAATAAGAGACAAAATTTTCTGTTAGCATCATTGTCCTGGCTTGTTTGTCTATCCACCTTATGGCAAATGATCAGAGAAACTTGTGAAGAATTGATTTTATTATTTATTATCGTGAATTATTCGACGTATTAGAAATTTTGGAATAAATTTGAGAATTGAATTTTGTTATTTGATAGTCTATATGTTTTTGGTAATATAATTAATTTTCCAATCTTTCTTGTCACGTTTTGTCTATTTTATTTTTCATCTTATGTAATTATATAATTTATCGTGTATATTAAAAAAAAAAAACATTAAAGATGTAGAATATTAGAAGTAGAGGATTAGAAGGTTTATTTGTTGTCCAAATCATATGTTGTAAAACAAATACTTAATTAATAAAAATTAAATGTTGATCAAGAAAACTTAATGCATTCAACTATAAAGAATTTTTTATTAAACATTTTATAACTTCGTTATAATGCCATTTTAATCGAATCAAACATTGGAAATACAAACGAAAAATTGTACAATACTTTTTACTCGTCATAAATTTTCACAAATATTAGCAAAGGGTGTGCAAGTCTCGTGCAATCACTTTTCGTAAATGAAAATAAAGCAAATCCAATCTATTCGATTTCCTTTATTAATTCTATTAATAATAAAGAAGCACCTAAATATGATTATGCCAATATTTGCTAGATGATCTCCGAGTTACATATAACTGTTTGGCATTTTTTCTCTCATTAGTTTGCATACGTGTACATTATACATGTATATTATAATTTATTAATTATGTATTACATGATATATATTTAATACAAATATTGCATATTAATTTCTTACACGGCACATAATTTTTGCAAAATGTAAACCAGATTAGAAGCCTGACAAGGAAGAATGGAAAATGAATCCGAGGTTGACGAACGGTAATCTGCTTAATTTTGTGCAATCGACACCGACTGGAACAGACACTGTCGGGATTCCGCGAGACTGTTCCAGTTTTCCAACATACACATCTGCACGAGAGCAGAGGCCAATTCATAGCACGGTGACGACATTCTCTGCTCAGGTTATGCGGGGCAAAACATTCTGCGCGGAAAGTACCGATTAGGATCCATTAGCATCGTGTCCCGTGACGAGAAATTCCCGTGGCTTTAACGAGAAAGCATGCACACGGAAAATACTTGCCCTTTGTGCATCTTTGGATTATTCAAACGATTAATCGTTATCCTTTCCTAATTCATTGTAAATAGATACGCAGTGATATATGATAGAAAATGTATGGAGAGAAATTTTCTTCATTAGTGAAGAAGGATATCGTTTAATTTTAATTAATAACAATGAACGATGATTTATTATATAAAATATTTGTACTTGAAATATAATCAATAGTTTTATTTTTTATTTTTTTTTTTTCAACTTTAAATCGTTGCTTTTAAAATTTCTTCGAAAATTAAACTGAAACTTTTTATTCGTCATAAATTTTCACAAATATTATAAAAGGTGTACAAGGTCTTGTGCAATCACTTTTTATAAATAAAAATAAAGCAAATCCAATTTATTTGATTTTCTTTATTAATTCTATTAATAATAAAGAAGCACCTAAATATAATTGTGCCAACATTTACTAGATGATCTCCGAGTTACGTATAATTGTTTGCCATTTTTTCTATAATTAGTTTGCATACGTGAACATTATACATATATATATATTATAATTTATTAATTATGTATTATATGATATATATTTAATACAATTTATTTGATTTTTTTTATTAATTCTAAAAAAATTTTATTAAAAATTTTATTAATAATAAAAAAGCAAATATGATTAAATATGATTGTGCCAACATTTGCTAGATAATCTCTGAATTACATATAATTGTTTGCCATTTTTTTCTCTAATTAGTTTGCATACATGTACATTATTATATTCTCAAAAATTGGAATTGTTAAATTTTTTTGTAAAAGTAATTCCAAGTCTTAATACGTTTCATTCCTGTAATTATGTGTCATTAATATTTATCTTACTAAAAAATATCGAATTTGGAAGGGAATTTCTATAAATGAGTCTTTTGAAGTCTAAGAAACATTTGTAACTCTCCTCTTATCGACCATCCTCGACAACACATCACATTCCACGTCATATATGATCTATGTCATTTCAACGGACAAGTTTAAGATACACATCCATCTTACGCATAATTCATACTCAACACTGCCATCTTCCATTAATCTGAAGAAGCAGAGTTGGTGCACAGAGAAGCTCGGTTCACCGGATCTTCCCAACTTCTATAAATAACTCCTTCGATTTCACTTTTCTTTTTCCGGCATTCAACATTCCTCGCAATAAAAATCCCAAAGGAGAGCGTTAACTTCAAAGAA
The DNA here is from genome assembly GCF_014066325.1 of Apis laboriosa. NCBI lineage: Eukaryota > Metazoa > Arthropoda > Insecta > Hymenoptera > Apidae > Apis > Apis laboriosa. The sequence continues at coordinate 588,461 of NW_025223827.1, forward strand.
CAACGAGCTATATTATGTACATTCGTCCGCCAACGAACCATGCGTATTTCTCTTGCTCGATGCAACATGACGCAAAACTTCCTCTTCATCATCGTCCCTTTAACCCCTCCCCTCCCCCCTCCTTAAACGTTTTTCTTATTAAACGTCGTAGTTTCACGGTAGAGGAGGAGCGAGTTAGGGTTCGTAACTGTAGAGGACGAGATGGCTAATAAAGGCGGCCCTCGAGAAGCAATTTTAGATTAAGGGGAACGCCATTGTCGCCTATCGACAGCCGATTAAATTACATCGAGAATTGCTCCGAACATGGCATAGAGTAAGAGGGTACGCGTCGTAGATCGCGTTGAATTACCGCCTCATATAACAGCACCTCGGTACTTTTCGTGCGGATAATCGAATTACACTCGAGGCGTTTTCCCTGATACCGTCCCCTCCTTTTCCTCCTCCCTTTTTCTTTTCCTCCATTTCACAGACCTCTATATATATATATATATATCGAAGGAGGGGCGGCTGGCTTCTACCCTCGATGAAACACCTCGTTTCCGGCAGGCTGACTCGCCCGAAACGCGTCAATAGAGAAGGGAATCGCGTCGATTTTACGCGCGCTCGCCTTCCAGGGAGAGTTGGTAAATCGAGGAATATACATACATTTCGCGAACCTCCTGTTTCGCTGAGTTTGCGCACGAATTCCTGATTGAATTCGAAAGGGTGGTTGGACGCGGAGTAACGGTTGAACGCTAGACGCTTTCTCCATCGAGTCAGACTAATTTTTTTTCAACGTTTTTTTATTTTGCGAAACTTATTTCGTCGTGATGCGATGAAAGAGCGTTCGAATTATTTTTGTGGTTTTCACTTGAATTTTTAATCGGTAGATTTTTTTTAATTACATTTAATGTAATTTTAATATTGCATCCGATATTTTTATTGCTTTAATGTTTTTTTTTTTACATGGAATTTAATACCGGCCGTTGAATATTCTGTTTCATTTTTAATTTGATGCTTTATTAATTAATATATCCGTGTTTTCCATTCGTCGTATAGATAGGTATAGATTCTCAATTTAAAATTTATTTTATCCTAATATATCCTTTTCCCCCTTTCGCTTTAAACAATAATATGTAATCTTTCTGTATTATATTTGCATAAAAAAATATTAAATTACTTACTTTATCACGTAAAAAAGTAAAGGGAATTTTCTTAACATCGATCACTTAAGATTTCTTCTAAATAAATAGAAAAAAATATTTTATTCTCTTTATTTATAAATTAACAATAATTAAAAAACAAAATCAGTAAATCAGTAATAATTCGTTTAAATTAACGTGAAACTTTGGTATATGATTTGAAAAGATTATAAAATAGCATAAGAAATAGATAAACGATAAAAGTTGCTAACTTCGATATAGTTTTAATATAATTCGCAATGATCGTAAAATAATCGTTGGAATATTCGAGAATATCATCATAAACTTCATGAATTGATTATTTAAATTTTGGATCGAATTTTTTAATTTTAAATTTCTATATCAGGGATTATGAAATATTTGCTATATTATAAGATAAATAATCAAAATCAAATAAAATCCTATTCAAAAACACAAATTTAATTAAGATTATTGTTTCGCAATGTTCGAAACTAATTAAAAAAATATCAGTTTACTATAAAAAAAAAAACAAAAAATCAATTAAAAAAATATATAACAAATTCAGATATCTCAGTATTAATTTACTTAATGTAATATTTTTTACTTTATATCACGCCTTCCTTAAAATGAACAATCAATCGATTATTCAGTTTATGTAAATGCAATTTATCAAAATTGCAAGCGTGTCAAAATCGAAATATCTTTTTTTCTGTCTGCTATAGCTTTTTTTGTTGTTCGTGCTTTTAAACGTATTAAAAATATATATGTATATATTTTATATATTCAGTACGTGTCATCTTAAGTACACATGCAATATTGTATATAATCATGTGTATTTAAATAAATGTATTTAATTACATATGAATGAATATTAATATGAATGAAATCCTTCGTAATTGTAAAATATTAATATATATATATTAATTTATTATATAATTTATTAAGATTATATTTTCATAAATTTCGAGGTTGTTGGTAGAAAAATAAATTAAAACATCTTTTTTTTTTTTTATTTAATAAGCTTAACGTCGTATCAACATCATAGATTATTAGCGACTTACAAAAATTTACAGTTACTACAATTTGGTGAAAATCTCGATGCTCTCATTAATAAAATTTATTCAATAAATTTCTGTTTTGGTACAAAAAGACTAATATATTTACATTGTCCCATAAAAATTTATTTCTTGTAGGAAATAATTATATTTCCATCAATTAAGAAACATCAGAGGCAATTGATATTAAATGAATACTGATTAATAATAAAACTATAATAATAAACTATAATAATAAAATTAATAATATATGTATATTTAAATACATTAAATATCCATTTCTATTAATGGTCTTAATTTTAAAAATCCGATAGATTAGAAGAACTCTATAAAAAAAGAAAAATAGTGGATTATAAAAGATGAATAATTATAAAATTGTAAAACATTATATAGAAAAAAAAATCGTGCATCGATTCGCATCCAGGCATTGCCTCATCTTTTCAGTTCAACGTATGCTACATCCCAAAAATTGTGTAATTATAAAATGCATATGAATCCTATTTTTCGTTTTTTTTGTCGAATCTGACAAAAGATTACGACAAACAATAATCTGATCATTCAAATAATTTTCTATCCAATACAACGAATCATTTTATTACTGTATCGTTCTACAAGTAGATTCTTCAATGGAAATATTCTCTGAAATGATCTTCTTACAAAACGTGTTGTTGGAACGCAACTACGAACGGTATTTCGCGATAGAAGGATTAGAAGAATATTTCCCGCTGGCTGGTTGCCTCACTCGTAATTATTGATGAGGGGGTTGCAAAGTTAACGAGGAGCGCGAACAAGCCGGAGGAAACTCTTGCTGAAGATTTACAAGCATGTTGATGCAACCGGGTAGCCCAGGTATTCCGTTGATGTACCACCTTAAGTAATCATACTATTGAGGTCGATGTTGTTAGCTAAAACATTGAATTCCGCGAAGTACGCGTTGAATAATTCCAGTCATCCATTAGAGGAGGCACATGTTCCTCAAGAAAAGGGAGGAGGAAACCTGTATCGTTGTTTCTGATGTGCGAGGGTCAACGTGTTGTTTCCACGAATTTCCTCCTCTTAACTATGAACGTAACTATGGATTCAGAGCTTTCTAACGTTTTTAACACTAGATTTACGGACATTAACTATATATCTTTTTTTACTGAAATCCGTCTTTTTGACGGGTATATTAAAATGCAATTATTTATTTAAAATTTATAAATTTTTATTTACTTGTTGTCTACAATATATTTTTTACATGTAAACTCTATCTTGGATGTATACTTTCCGCATATACATACTTGTTAGATTTAATGCAAATATAGTTAGACCTCAGACACTGAATTGAAGCTAGTATTTTGTTCGTCGTGATGATCACTGCCCAAGTCTTCAACTAATTGAAAGAGAAAATTCTTTCGAATTTTGTTTATTCCAGTGGTCTCTTTGTATAGTAATTCAGGCCATGGCTGCCAAATTTAAAAATTATAAAACACACGAAGGGGCCATCTACGGGATCTTGCTTTCAGTATTTTCTTCATTATCAGCATCTTTTATTTCAGTTTCGCTTTCAATATTTGAAATAATACGCATTCTTTTTTTTTACGGTATGTATTGTGATAATTTTCATTTCCACTGTCGTCAGAATCTTCAATTTCGTTTATATTGTCAAATTCTTCCTCGCATAATTCGTTTATATCAGAATCCGATCCAGATTGGTCTCCATTTATGCTGATTATTCTTTTTATTATTCTTTTTTATTAATTCCATGTCTTTTGAAGACTTGCCTATAATAATATAAACGTAAAAAAAATATTTTTTTTGAATAGATTTTGAAAATATCTTGAAAAATTCAAATGTTCACTTACGAAAAGAAATTTTTGCTAAGTTTCCAAATAGCACTTATTTTTTTTTACAAAGCACTCTTGAAATCTCTCTCATAAATCTATTTGTTTTATAAAATAATAAGACAGATTCACTTACAAAAATCACTTCTTTTCTCTGCACTTCTCAAAATTCTTTTCTCAAAATTCATCGTTGAAGAGATTTGTTATCATACAACAATTATAAACAACATTTGTTTGATTATTTATTGCTAAACAGTCGTCATTTGCTTGATGTTACTTTTTCTTATTCATTATTATTTCATTTTTGTTATTTTACAATAATTGATCTATGTAAATAAATCCGTCAAATTGGCGGATTTTCATAAAAATAGGTAAACAATATCTAGAAATAATAAAATATAAATGTTCCAGAGAAAACAAATAGAAATATATATTTGCTGCATTTCATTATTAAAAACCAATATATAATGTTTAAAGAATAATATTTGCGTATTCAGAATTGTTAAGCATAAAATCGAAAACCTGTGAAATTGACGGGTTCCATAAATCTAATGTTAACAACATTCTTGTTATCGGGTGTGAGATAACAAGATTGTAGTTGAAGGAATCTAGTAATCTTAGAAGTTGACTGAGTGGTAGAACGAGGAAAAATTGAGCATTCTTACGTTTAGTGTAATACATTAAAGAATTTTCGCATTGCCAAGTTTTATGAATCCTTTTATTTAGATGAGAAAATTGTGTTTGTTTTAATATCTACTAAAAGCGTTCGTAATAATAATTTCTAATTGAAAAATTGAAAATTTTTTTTCCCTTCAAAATTCTAACTCTGTAATATCGATTAGGAACGAACGATGGCATCGAAAAAAATTAAAATTCAAATGTCTATCCTATACATAATTATAATTATTCGTCGAATATTCCCGACTTTGTTAAAAAAAGAATTGAAATAAGAATGATTCATTAAAAACTGCGTGTCGAGAGAGGGATGGCAGCGAAAGCAAACGATTCGAGGTAATATCAATGTAATATCAATTATGCGTAGAAAGTAGGCGCGATCGATCATCGACGATGATAATAAAGAGCTTCCGCTGTTGCAGAACGTTCGTTTAAAAAGCGAGCGCGTGTCCCATTTCAACGAATATTCACACGATAACACCTTGCCATAAAGGTAATCTTTATCCCGTCTTTAACGATCCGAATATTAATCGAATATTATATTAGAATTCGAATCTTCTCTTTATTCAGATATTCGTACGGTGTATACGTTAATTTATAGATTCGAATGTATTAAGTGGTATCCATAAACCGGTATCCAATGGGAACGCGGAATTTGGGTCAGATGGCATCCACTAATAAGCCTCTACGCTAATAGGCTTATTCGATACCGTGATGCACGATAGGATGACGTTCCGTATATCTCGGACCAGATTAGCGGCCTACTCGAAAGCTTACACGTGAACACAGACATGGATCTTTCCGGATATGAAGCCAGACTCGCGCTTTTATAGGCTAGCCGCTTCTCCTTAATGGAGTTTAAATCGCATCGCGTTGGAGGCGCCATGCGCCAGGCAGTGAATATCTCCGCGCTGATATTTCGCGCGTCTTTATTTTTGTATCTTTTGTAATTGTTTCTCGCTTGCATTTATTTGAATATTATAGAATATTATATAAATCATATTACGATAAATCAACAATTATTTTTAATAATTATAGAGAGTGATCTGTGGTACAAATGAGATCAGAGAGATTCTATGGATTAAAGTAAGACGAAAATAAATAGAATGAAGTTCTTTCATATATCAAGTAATCGATTTTGAAAAATTTTTTTATCAAGTAAATCGAGTTTGAAAAATTTTCAAATACAAATAAAATTAACTAATTCTTTAGCCAATTTGATTGAACATGAATAAGCTATCATAAATGATTATTTTATATTTATAAATAAGCAAAAAGTGTAAAATAAAATTTAGTAATTCTTTTTTTTTTTTTAAAAATTCGGATTGAACAGTTAAGGAATTTTGATAGATTTTCGAATTCGAATTTTTTCATTATTAGTTTATTCATATTTTAGAAAATTAGCTAGTTTCATTTATATTTGAAAAATTTTCAAATTTAATTTACTTAAAAACGAAATGTAATTTCGTTATTGTTGATTTTTGTATTTTTCGAATTATAGAATTTTTCTAATCCTATTTGTACTACCATGAATTATGGATCACTCTGTATAAAGGATTATGATTTTCGATTATGAACGAACACTAACAGGATTAAAATCTTATGTTGAGATTATCGAGATGTTATTTAATCAATTTTATATTAAAAAATCATGCAAATTTATAGAAATATATTTTTTTTAATAATAAATATTATCGTTAAGTGATTAAAGTAATTTTTATTAAATCTTTCGAAATTTTTCCTCGTAGTTTTAATTTAACATTTGCATATGTGTGATAATGGCACGTCTGTGTGTATGTGACTTGTTGCTAGTAAACATCATTAAATATATTCATAAGTATTATTTAAGTATTATTGTGTCAATTGTTTACACAAAACATGACATCTGATATTTTCTAGATTTTATTTTGAATCTTATTTTATTTTTACAAAAAAATATATTTCTTTAAATAAATTTTCAATATATCAATGTATCAAATAGGAGATATTCAAAAATGTAGAATAAAATTCTTTCATTTGAAGTTTTATTTTCAATTAAAACAAGTTTGATAAATTTTTAAATAACCAGCTAAAATTAACTATTTCCCGATTAGATACGAATGAATCATCAATAAGTGATTACTCTACGATATTTTATCCCAAATGTAAAATAAAATTTTATCGCGATTAAATTTTATTGTAAATTGTAAATATATACAATCAAAATCGATTTTAAAATTTTTTCTTCAAAATTTTTAAATTCAGTTTTCTCGAAAATTAATTTTTTAATGAAAAAATTTATTCTACATATTTTACTCACATACATACTCACAAAATAATCAATTGACCAGACAACCAATTCGTTTATATATAATCAGCTAATTTTACTTGAAAATTCTTCGAACTTGTTTTAAAAACGAAACAAATAAAAAAGTTTTATTTTATTCTATATTTTATTCTACGTTTTATTATTATTTTTTTGTTTTTTTACGTAAAATCACCTTTTGTTGTATATATAGGACATATATAAATAGAAGTAATATCTAGCTCTTTTCTTAGCAAGCAATTTATTCTTACAATTCATTATCATGACTAGAGATACTAAAAAAGAAATATTATTCATAACGGATTTATGTTTTCTTATGTTAAAATCTTATATGATTTTATCGTATATGAAAGATTCATTAGTAATATTATAAAATATCATTTATTTTTGTTCGTATAGCATTGAAAACATATATAAAAATATCTGTTATGCATCAATTATTAAAATTTATTGATTAAGAAGAAATTTGAAAGTATAAATACATTTTTTAATATCAGAATTTTTAAAAATTTTGATAAAAGAATAATTATTTTTCTAATTTTTCTGTTTTTAATTTATTGTACTTTTATTACGATGTTAAAGAATTAACATAGGAAATGGATTAGTAATAAATTAAATTATAACTTAATAAATAAGAACGATATTAAATTTATAGATAATATATTATTATAAAAATTGTGTAAAGAGTTTTTTTTTACAATTTCACATTTTTATAACAAATCTTTAATGATATTTTGAACAGATGTGCAACTTCCGGGTACATGAGCATCGCTATGACCTGTTTGGGGTAAAATTAGCGAGGATTGTGCAAATACTATGACTATCTTCTTGGAAATCTATTTATAGAAACACACGATTCGAGTATAATATTACAGGTATAATATATTTGTTTCTACATAGAGTATTTGTATAATATGTCACGTATGATGAGAAATTAACAATGATGAGAAATTACCGTTATTTAATTGTATTAATTTTATACAATATGAAAGAAATGAAAAATAAAATAACGAGCAAATATAGTTAATCATTTTTTTTAATATATATAATTATATTGAATAACAATAAAATTTCATAAAAATTAATAATCAATGTCGAGAAGAGCATTATGATTATACATATAGTATATGATCATATACGTCATAACATATGACGTAGTAATGAACATATTAAAAGATATATTGAAAATAAATGTACAAAAATTTTTTTATTTCATATGAGAATATCTATTTTATTATTTATTATCTTACAACAAATTGTAATTTATATTATTACTAAAAAATATATTAGTTGTATTATCTCTTCAAAAAATATAGAAAAAGTATATTTCATATAGGAATATTCAAGTTTTAAATTAAAATTTTATAAATATAAAATCTTGATTATCGATTATTGGATATTCGAACATTTAATAATTATAAATATTATGAATATAACATATTAGGATATAATTTACAATGTAATTTATATATTCTAATATATTATATTATAAAAGCTAATGAAAGCGATGGTGATCAAAATTATTGAAAGTATTAAAGAAATTTACAACGAAAGAAGCATAAAAAAGATGATATCAAATGATATTCCAAAAATATTCACAGAGATATGTAAATGGTATGAAAATACAACAAAAAAATATTCCTACGGAATTACTAACTTCGAAAAAAAGTATGCAATTTAATAAGCAAATAAAGCAAATAAAATATAATTTGTATATATATAATAAATATAAATAAATAAATAATAAATTGTAATATTTCATATGAAATGTGTTCGATCCCGAGAAGTTTATATAAAAATGAGATTTTTTATATAAACTTGAGATTGTAAATAGAACACAGATAATTTCATAAATTTCATAAAAAAAAAAAGCTTCTTCCCGACTCCTTTACACTGCAATTTTTCAAGAAAAATTTCGAAAAATCGAGTTGAAAAATTGAGTTTCAAGCTAGATATAATAATGTTATTTTTATAAGATCGTAATGGCCTTCGATGGAAGATTGTATCGAACCTATTCAGCGAGATGGCGTCGCAAAGGAAGAGCGTTCTATAATTTCCCGGGCAAGAAGTGCCTCAAGTATTTCAAATATTCGAAGTTCGCGACGGACTGAATGCCGGCCGCGAAGTGTACGCTGCATACTTTCCACGGCGTTTCCTTTCAAGGGAAAAGTTGGTGGAAAGTTCGCTGACTGCGGGGCCGAGCGGCACAAAAGATTCGATTTGAATTTCATACCGGCGATTATGGATGTAGATTTCGCCCGTGGCGATTCGATTCCATTCGGGTCCACTGTGCGACCAAGTCCGCACGATTCTCGCGTTTCCGTCTAATGGCCCGGAACTGGCGAAGATCTTTTTCCTTTTTTTTTTTTTTAAATATTCGAAGTATAATTGTTTCGAATTATTGTGGAAGATTATTATAGATTGAGTACAGCATAAATTTAAAATATAATTAATTTAACTCGAATTTTAAGTAAAATATTTCGATCACTTATTTTATTTATTGATTAAAGCTTAGAATATTTAAATTAGATTAAAGTAAAATTTAGTACATTAATTTAGTAAATTAATTTATTCTGTCTCGATATTTTTCTATTTAATTAATATTCCATGTAAAATTATATTATTAAATATTATAGTTATTTTATAATTATATTAATGATAATTTTCACACACACACACACACACACACACACACACATATATATATATATATAAGATATTTTCTTTACGCTTTTAATAAAACAAAACTTCAAACAATTCCAAACAAAAGCACAACTTTTTCCTTTTCTATAAAACATAACAAGCTTCATCACTGATATTAAAAATTTCAAGCTTGAAAATCAGTTTCAAGCAAGAAGGAAAATCAAAAAAGAAAAAAAAAAAAATGCAATAAAGAAATTCTCTCTATAGTATTTATCAACAATATTCACGTTACATCTAGCTGAACTTTCCACAAAGGGCAAAAACTTCCTCCTAGTTTCAACAACTTCAAAATTATACCCAACAACCCGAAACAACAAACCATACGTATCATCTTACAATCTCCTCGGTATCTACCCGTTATCCAGTTCATCAGGGTGGGGTGTAAAGGCTCGATGCATTATACGGAGTGGAATTAACACGTCGTCAGTCGCGAGACTTTGCCCGATAAATCATTGACCATCGACCTTTCGCCAGTCGAAGTTGCAGCCGAGTCGAGTGATCGATAAACCGGACCTCCGGTATTACGGGGCAAACAGCCCGATATTACGCCACCGGTCACGTACATCAAGACGAGTTTTGTCGGACAAATTGCGAGCGGAAATAGGCGTGTTTGTGTTTCGACGTTAAGCTCGAAACATTGACGAAAGAGCGAGAGATAAAGGGGGGAAAAGAGTTCGTTTTCCATTCTCGGCTCGTTCGTTGCGATTTTTAAAGTGGTCCGCGCGGCCGGACACGGAAAATTTGTTACGCGCGGCCGGACACGGAAAATTTGTTACGCTCGTCCGTTTTATTTCATCGTCAACGATCCCGATTAATGTAAAAACCTTGTATTCCCCTCCGTCGAAACACGTTGTTCGACGATAATTCTCGCGTATGGAGTATAGATTCGGGGATAAGTAGAGTTTGTATTTTCGTAGTAGTGGAATTGGATGTTATTTTCGATCGAAGATTTTGACAATCCGTAAGATCGTGTTGCGGTGTAAAAAATTAATATTATTATTTTATTACAATTTTTTACGATTGCATAAACTGTAAGTTAAATAATTAATTGATATTAATTTTTTTTTATTCAGATTCTTAAAATTTTAATATTATTATTGAGATTTCTAGTTAGCAAATTAAAATGCATAGATTATAAACTATTATAAGTTTTATTCTAATGAGAGAAATAATAGAGAAATTTCTGATTTCTAATTTGTAAATTTAGATAGATTTTGAATCCGTTTTGATCATTATCTCCATTTGAGGATTCAATATTTGGTAGAATAATGAATGAAGAATTAAATCTCGCAGTATTTGTTTAATTGGAATATATCGGAATAATTTATCGCGTGGAACATTAATTAACAAATGAATTTCATAAATCACCCGGGATTATTACTTAATTACTTAAATGATTAATTTGTTATATTTTTTGAATGTTTATTGTTTTTTTTTACTATACTTTTTATATGACAAAACTTCATTGAAAAATATTAGAAATGAATAATTTTACAATTTCTAATATCTTAATTATAACGTAAACTATAAAGATTGAAGCTTTAATCTCGTGATAAAGCTCGATATCTTATATTATTTATTATTATTTATTATTATATCCCATATATTATTTTTCATCTTATCCCCGTATTTTTCATTTCCTATTGAAACTCTGAAAAAATGCATTCGATTTAACAGAAATGTGAAATCCCTCAGAGAGATTCTTGTCAACTGTGATTGTATATTAAAATTTTAAAAGATCTCTCCGATCTCGATATATTAGAAATGTTGATCTCTACCCACGCAATGGGATTAAAACTGGGAAAAGGGACTTCGAAGGCTCGAAACGGTGCATTCCTCAAAAGATTCCAGTTATTCAGATCTCGGCAATGGCGATTTCGATGAAGGAATTCTTTCATCGTTCTCAGGACGAATCTCTTTTTTCCGGTTTCTTTGAGACACAATCGGATTATCGGTAATCGTAAAAATGCCGCCCGATTCATGCCAAGTGGAGCAATCCGACCGCTTTATGCGACATGACCAACTCAGGAACATTATCTCGTCTCTTGCTGTTTTCTATCCTCGTCACGTGAAAAGAAAATTTCTCGTTCCTCGAGCTAAACGGTCGAAATTTTTCAAAATTGGAACGAATTGCGATAAATTTATACGAAACGCATGGTGTTGTATTATTATCGAGAATAATATAGTGATTTGATGAACTTTTTAGGTATTGGCGAATTTAATAAAATAAATAGAAAAAATATGGATAAATAACTATTAAATGTTATTGAATTTATAACAGTGTAAAATAATAGTGAGAGTGCACGATCTGTTAATTAATGATATTTATGTAAAAATTTTAATGTATTTATAATTTAATCTGCGGAAGAATAAAATATGAATTTGCAAAAATTTTTTCAATGAGTATTGAAATCGTGATTGAAATGTGAAATCAAAACTTTAGATCATTTAATCTATTCATTTCCATTTATGGTTTCATATAAATTTTATAGATTTTATTTCAAAAATATAAAACGTAATAGGAAATTTTAGGTGATTTTGGATTTTAATAATTTTAATATCAATAATCCGGAATATTAAAGATAAAAGTAATTTGCATATTACATACACAGTTACATTATTCAGGCTGATAAATTAGCCGTTGACTTGTTGATTTAATGAAAATTTTAAGAAACAATTAATTGATTATGTTATAACAATGTAAAAGGTAAATTTTATGATGATTAATATTGAAAATTAATATTTATCTGATATTATATATATATTCCTATATTGTTTTTAATTAATTCGTAAGAGAGAACAATTGTAATGAAATTGTAATAAATATATTTTTTTTAATTAAATGAAAATAATTTGGAATTATTTTCTGTTTCAAATTATTAATATAAGAATCGCCATCTTATTGAAATTTTTACTCTGCATTATTTTTTTTAATTAAAACAAAGTTTCAGATATTTTATGTTTTTTTTTTATATTCAAGATTTGAAATATATTATGCAATAATTTTTTATTTATCTTAAATTACTATTCCAATACTACTATATTATATTATATACTATACTATATTTTCTTTAATCCGTGATTAGTAGTAAGTTTTTATAAATTATTTGATTATTTTCTAATTTTTATAAAGAACTCGTAACAACATAACATAATACAATAATAAGAGTAATATAAATAGAACAATTTTGCATTATATAGTGTTTGCTGAGTATACATAAAATCTTGAATTCAAATAATTTCACTAACTTTGATAAAACTTGATCCTAAGAAGCTTATAATCGATTATTTCTAAAGCTTCCATATTTTGTTTCAGTCTAATCCATCGAGACACTAGACCAGAGCCATCGATCAGGTGTTCGACGCTGAGGGGCGCAACGAGGTTACCCTCTGCGCCGGATCATCGTAGCGAAGCTCGTTTGAGGACGGATCCAAAGGTATTGGTCTTCGTGGAAACGCTGTATTCTATGTTGGGAAAAAACATAGCGGAACTGCTAGTCTCCAATCGAATCAAGTGAGTGACGAAACAAAACCAATCATTTTATTCTAACTTCATTAATTTCATCAAAATTTCGAATTTGATAAATTTAACTTCAACTAACGAAAAATTAATAGGTCTTCAACTTTCAACAATTTTCGATGGTTCAATATTCTATTAAATTCACTATAACTAACATTGTTATAACCAATATTCTTTCAACAGCCGAAAAAGGAATTTTTCAATTCGAAACTTTTATCAGATGCGATTCTTTATATTATAATCACGAGTTTCTTTAGAATAAAAAAAAAAAAAAGGAAAAAACGATAAAAATGAAGATATCGAACAATTCCATCGATATTTCTTTATAGATAGTTTTCCCTTCTTTATAGATAGTTATCGCGATGAGATTTTTACTAGTGAATTTCGTTGTTATCATCGAGTAAGATACACTTATTTTCCACTTGAATAAACGATCAAAGTCGTGGTTGGAAAAACTTTATCTCGTTAGCGTGTGAGCAGATATCTTTCTTAAATATTTTGATAAGGACATTATACTATTCTAATAAACTTTGTTATATTTCTTTTGATAATTTATTTTTTTTTCTGTAAGTTATCTTGCAAATAACATTTATGGATATTTATATAAGACATTTATATAATAAGAATATCAAAATTTCTATTAAAATAAAAAGTAGAATTTTATGAGAGAAATAGTACAATATATAACATTTATATAAGAAGAGTATCAAAATTTCTATTAAAATAAAAAGTAGAATTTTATGAGAGAAATAGTACAAGTTGTATTGAACGTGCAAAAAAAAAAAAAATAAGATATTTTATTATTAACGAAAACATTAAAAATTCGCGTATTCTATCATTATTATTAACAATTATCTATATAATTACAATTTTTTAAAATCTAATTTTTTAAAATCGTTTCTAACAAATTTTAAATAAGGAAAAGAAATTTATATTAAAAATAATAATAAGTATTCTGCACGTGAATCCTTTTTGTAAATTAAATACATATAACATTTTTATTATTGAATTAATATTTTGCAATATAATAAGCAAGTGATATTAAAATATTTTTTGAATCAAATTTATAACAAAATATTTAAAAACACATAATTTTCTAGTTAATAATTACAGCGATAAGTTACCGTTATCGTTGTTTTAAACGTATCAAGTATGCCATATTTTCACTGCGTGCAGGTATTTTTATTTTATGCAGGCAAGAAAAAAAATTTCATTATACATTTATCGACAAAAAAAAGAAACAAACTAATATTTCGCAAATTTATCGGTAATTATATAAAAAAGGAAACTCTTTACTGATTTTAATAAGTGAAATAAATTGTTATGTCATGATAACTAAACAATTTTTTCCTATACATGTTATCGCTCAGTTTGAGTATCCGAGATATTAAAAAAAACTTTCTTTCATCGGCAATTTCCTCTTCTAGATAATTATCTTTTTATCTTTATTTGGTTTTTATACAAACATATTTAAAAAAAAAACTTATTGCTTACCATCCCATGTTACTTTTAACCTCGGAGAATGAAAAAAGAATAAATAAATTCACAAACAATTAGTTTGTTTCTCAGTTTAATATTTATTAAAATCCCAAGCATAAAAAACTCGACGATTCTCAATCATACAAAATTTTACTACAAAAAGAAATTAAATAAAAAAATAAAAATACATCGAGCTAACATCGGATTAAACTTTAAATCAAGCCCCGAATATTCGATCAATAAACGGAGACCTTGGTCCACATCCTGGTTCACCTGATTCTTGTAGTAATCATAGAACAACGACTGGCTAATATAACAGGATGGCCAATCAATCCCCCTCTAATAACAGAATTTACCACAAACGGCGACTTGTCCATCCCACGATCGTCCCAATAAAGAGACTAAACCAACCCAAAACGTTATTAAGCGAGAAGAAGATGCGCAAAGCATCCGATCCAATAATGAACAAAGAGAGAAACACGAGGGGGGGAGAGTAACGATGCCAACCACCCTCACGGAGAGAGCTAGATGAAGCGTCATAGGTGGATAAAGCGGATGGATACACGGTATGACAGAGAGCATGGCAAGTTGCCTTGCCTTCTATAGTACACGTTCTACACTTGTGCACGTGTAAAACGTTCCACGGCGGAACGGCTCGTGCGAGGGGATGCCGTGACAAAGGGCAGTGTTTAAGTCGCAGGGTGCGAGAGAGACAGGGGCCTCGCGTGTATTCTCGTGTATGCACGCGTTTGTGTCCCCCTCTCTCTCTCTCTCTCTCTGTCTTTTCTCCCCCTCCCTCTCCTATGTCATCCGATAATCGGAAAGTCAATCGGCGCACCTGTACACGTCTGACCAACACAAACCCTATCGAGTAGCGAGCTCGACATAGAGTGGTAGAGAGAGAGAGAGAGAGAGAGAGAAAGAGAGAGAAAGAGGTGGAGCAGAGCCTCTCGTTTGCTTTATCCGGTGCAATTTCATAATCGATAATCGAGGCCGACGCGCAAACCGAGCGCTGTCCGCTTATTGGACGACACACAACCGTTGCCGGTGTGTCCGTTACACGCCAGCCGAGGAAATTTTGTTTTCCAAGATTGCCGAACGTTAGGACAGGCTTGGGCTGTGTTTGATCAAGCAATTCAAGCTTTGCGAGAGAAGATCGACGAGGATGTGTCGCCATTGGTCGTGTTTACTAATGTTGCGGAATTGGAAAGTTTCGTAAGGGGATTTCAGTTGTTCTTTTCTTTTTTTTTTTTTGCTTTAATTTTCAGAATGTTGTCTTTTTTTTGTGTTCGTTCGATGTGTATTTTTTAGTTAACTTTAATAAAAGGAGAGAAATTTTGTAGGAGTTCTGTTGTGATGATATAAAAAATTTTGAATATCTATGATAATATTTTAAATTCAAAGTCAAATAATATTGGCATATTTTTTTTTATCTTTTAATTTTTAATTTTATCAAACAGATATAAAATGCTATAAATTCTGTGAACAATCAACAATAGGTATGGGATAATAATAGATATAATACAATGAGTATCTTATTCATTGGGGATGATTCAATCAATAATTCGAGTATTTACTGTTTGAGGTAATATAAATTGCTTACGCAGAGGATGTTAAAACAAAATTTAATTGTAAGATTTTAAAGGGTAATAATACTAATAATACCTATTAGGGAGAATTAACTGTTGAATTAATACGGATTCCAAAATCAATAATTTTGGTATAAAATAAATTTTGTGTATCGTAGAAAACCTATCGTGTTTAATTTACCATAATGAACGATACATCTGAATTACAGCAACGAATGCAAAATGAATGTATAGCGAGTAATTTGTAACAAGATAATTTAATAATATACACAAGTTGATTCACGTAATTTATACCTATGAATGTTTTCTATTCAAATGGGAATAAGATATATCAAATATCTTAGGTATAAAAAAATAATATCTTCAATTGCATCACGACGCTATTTATATAAATTATGAAACAAATTTATTAAAACATTAGATAACATTAAACACAAAATTTATTTTAACTTCGATATTGATCAAAAAGAAAAAAAAAAAAAATACAAATTACTCTACAATCCATATATTTGCACAAATCTTAAAAATATCAAACAAAAAATAAACAAAGTAGAAATGGATCACTGCCGTGTCACACATGGGAAATACTAATAATTCCGATCGGTAGCCGGACAACTCTATCCATCACGCTCGACACTCACCCACCACTGTCACGTTACAGAACAATTCATCCATTACACCGATTACTGCTACTATTCCATAAACATCAATTTCATCAAACCGATTCTTATTAATCATTTCATCGCGTAACATTTACAAGAATCTATCTTTATAAAATCTTGATAGAAAAAAAAGAAAGAAAAACTTCGTAACAGAATATAGTATACTCAAAACCACTCTCTCTATCCAAACTCTATACAAACTCGATAAAATGTTCACGTTACGGGCGCACGTAAGACAAAAAACTGGAGAATTTATCATTTATGCATTCCTCTTGTTTAAACAACCATATGTTCCCCGATATATCAAATGTGTCATAGACAAAGGTACACGCACTATTTCATCGATATGCTCGAAGCTATTCGTTTCTTATCCGAAAACAATGTATCAGGTGATATCGATCAGATCCACCACCACTCCATGCACCCACTCCTCTCCCTCTTCCGTCGTTATTTTTTAGCATCCCCCGGTACTAATGCAGTCTGCACCACGACACTCGTTACTCGTGACATCGACACGAGGGTGGTAGCACGACCGGGCGGAGGGTAAACGTTCCACGCTGTGTCGCCAGAGGGGTGGAATCGCTGATCGCTCGACCCTCTCTTGCGTGAATATTTTTTTTCTTCCTTTTCTTTTCCTTTTTTCTTTATTTTCCTTTTCTTTTTTTCTTTTTTTCTACCATACGCACGCCGCTACTTCATCCGCGCCTACCTTTTGTCCTTCGTCTCCTCTCTTTGGTCTCTGCGCTTCAATTTTTTTTTTTTTTTCTTTTTCTTTTTCTCTTCGTACTGTTTCTCGTATATTTCGTATATTCGAAGCCGAAAGGAAAAGAGGAATGAAAAATAACGCTTGCGATTTAAAATGTCTAACGAGATGAAATTGTTTGAAATTTGTTGCTCGAAAATTATTTGTTCGGAATATTCATTAATTTGAAAATTTTTTATGATTCTTGGGAATTTGAAATAATTTTATTTAATACATGTATGGTGTTTATCAAAGAAACATTATATGTCGTAGATCTTATAGATTGAACGTGGATTAAGAATTAATCTTTTATTCAAGTTTAATTTTATTTGCAATTCTTTTTTTCAATTAATAACGCGAAAGAGAAGTTTAAAGAATTTTATAAATATTTCCTTCATCGCAAATTTATCGTAAAGTGTAAGAAATATAGCAATTTATTATTAATTTGAGAATTTATATATCTTATTGAAAATAAAATATTTTTGAGCAACAAATAAATTTGAAATAAATTTTTCATTCCTGAATACGTAATATTTTTAATAATATATCTGTTATCTCAAATAATCTCGTATAATTTTTCCAAAAATTACTTTTAATTTACGCGTAAGTTTTTCCGAAAATTCGATAATATTTGCAACCGTTAAATAATTTCGTCGATAAATTTCAATTTTACGAACTTCGAATCGGAACAGAAGTAATTAACGATAACGTAGTAATAGTCGTGTCAACCCCTTGCACACGGCACGCAGAGCGTGGCATCATAAATATACGGCATTTCGTACGTGTGCTCGTCGTGACGGTTGTTCCTGCATCCCGAGACATGACGTACGAGCGACAGCGGCTGGACTTCACGGATTTCCGTTCGAAATAAATATGTATCTGCCGGGCATGGCTTCCGACGTGACTGCTCTTCCAGGTCTATGGGAATATGCATGTATTTTGAATTTTTTTTTTTTTTTCCCCCCATTTCTTTTTGCCTTGCTTGATCACGTCCAGACGTAGAAAAATTATAAATGGTACTACGTGTGGAAATATTACGTGAATTATTTTTTTATTTTTATTTTTTTTTTTTATGCACTTTTGTCGAGTCACTAAATAAAAAATTCACAAAATTAATTATCCATAGTGCACTTGTTAGTTTTAAAACACTCATATTTCATCTAAAAGTAAAAGCTTTTTGTACAATAAAGTAATTTCAAAAAGATTGAAAATATTTGAATTTTTTAAAAAAATAATTAAAAATGTTTTGTTTTTAATTATCATTATAATTTTCACTTGTTAAAAAGTTTCCTTTTTGACTATTTTGAGATTTTTGACATTCTATTTAATAATATCTCTAATCTTTTGGAATTGCTGTATACTTATGGGTTAAAAGTTTTTAATCAAAAAAAATCTCATACTTAATAGAAGATAAATCTGGAATCTAGAAAATGATAACAACTCGAATTAAAAGTAAACATCATATATGGAATCAATAAGACATATTTATATTATAATTAAGTACAACGAAGTTGAATTATTTATTTAATTATCCTTATCTTATCAAACTTTTTGACAATAATGTATTTTTGAAAATCAAGATAGAATTATTTAAATACTATCTGACAGAATTAATGCATAAAAGTTACAATGTAAATAATGTTTCATGAATTAGTAATGAATAAATTTTGACATCGAGAAATTATATCAATTATATATCAAAATAAGAATATTGAACAGAAACATTTTTGAATGTAAAAATAATTCAATGAGACCTATTACCAAAAAATGATTAAAATCGAAAATAGAACGACGTCAAAAATTTCTTAAAATCCCTTTCAATAATTAAAAATGAAGATTAAGCAGAGTTCGTTACTAAGACAAAAAAAGAGAAATATAATTTAATGTCTCGATCAAACAGGAAATATTAAATCAATATCTTCAAACACATCCACTAGTATCACGAATGAAGATTGTTCGAAATATCGACAAAAAATATGAATTGAATAGAGCAAATAAAAAATTCGAAATATTCAATTCGTATTCGATGCTCTTCACATCTACGTTTTCTGTTTTTTATCTCCTCCCCACTTCTCCAATTCCTCCAACAACAAGGGAACGAGTATTGGAATTTTAAGCCACGCGGTCGATTAAATCAGAAACCAGAAACGGATCTAGCGGACAGGGTAAATCAGGATCGAAACAAATTACGGGCAAACGTCGAGCAGATCAAGGCCCGCCCTTGCCAATTAGAGACCGTATTTTAAACTAATTTCCGTGGCTAACGGGCTGGCTAAATGCCCTCCGTGGTTTTCACCTAATTATCCCGAATGAGCCGAACAATCAACTCGAACGGTTGAAAAATTTTCGTTGCTCTTTGGTTATCCGCGTTTCCCTCCCTCTGCGTTATATATCTTTTCACCTGGTGTCAATTCCAGTCAATTCGAAAATATTTGAAAAATAAATTTTGAAAAATAACCATCTGATAACTGATAGATAAAACAGGGGATAAAAAATGAAACGAGAAAGAGCGTAGAAAATTATTTTATAGGAAAAGACAGTGGATCAAATTGTTTCTTTAAGATAAGAGCTGCGATAAGTGGGCAGAGCATGATATCATATTCTCATGGATTTTACGATATTATATAATTAATTCCAAAACAGAAATGTCATTATTTCAGTATTTCGCGGAAAGAAGATTAAATTTTAAGTTCAACAATTTTTTGATTTGTTAAAATGATTGTTTTATAACATTTGGGTGAATTTAGATATTTTGAAGTTTTCATAATTCATTCGAATAATTCAAAGAAGAATGAAATTAGTATAGTGCCATGGATAAGCACAAATGTTAAAGAGAGCGATGAGCATTTTATTAACGATTTTTATTTACTTAGTAATTAAAATAATGTTATATACGAATTAAAATTAATTCCTAAACGATTAATATAAATTAATAGATTATAATAGTTTCATAAATATATAAATTACAATTACAATATAGGTTAATGTTAACCTATATTAACAATAGTTGAAATTATTAAAAATAATTTTTAGTACTACTTTTTTTAAACAAAAATAAAAATTTTATATATAATTATATTGCCTTTTTTAATAGATATTACTCACTCGTAAAGCAAATTTTGGTATTTGCATATTTTTGAGAAATATTTTTCTGCGAGCTAAATAATTTTTTTAAATTTTTTATAAAAGGACATTCTTTTTCTTTTTCTATATAATTCACCTAAGATAATTTTATTCAAATCTTTTTTGTTCTCCAATTTTTTTTCTATAAACAAAAATATTAGCTATCCAGTTTTTCTAAATTTTTCTCTATTTCACAAACTAGTTTCTTCAAGAAAATTGAATGATTTGAAAATTTACCAAATGCACGAATATTTGATTACTTTTCTTCCATTTCAATTTTCTTGAAAATAAGAAATTCAGCGAAGAAATTTTATTTGATACTTTTTACTTATTCTCTCATGTATGTACATTCTCGTATAAAATAAAATAAATTTCTACCAATAATCCACTCGTATTCGAAGATCAATAGAATTTTTTACTTCTATTTTGTAAATTTAATTTTAAGAAATAAGAATATTGCTGCTTTGTTGTATTATCAGTTACCAGTATCCTATATATCCTATATATCCAATATATCTATATCCTATATATCTTATATATATATATATCGATGAAAGATGCAAGGAAGGAAGAATCGAAGGAAAATCCGTCTGTTCTTGTCAGATGATGGGCGAAATTGATCGAATCCACTCAACGACGCGATGCTGTGCACCGTAATAATTATCGCCATGCTCAATTACGTCCGATACCGCGCCATTCGTTCGTGAAATCCTTCATTTACTCGTCCTCTCAATCAGAGGCTTCGTCCCTGTCCTACAATTTTACAGTGAACGTCATCTCTTGTATCATCTAATATCGTTTGCGTTTTAAAGCAGTAATGCGATTAATATAAAGTAAAGCGAAAAAAAATTTGTTCAACTTTTAATTATTTGAGATTGAAAGTTACATCGCATTTCTTTTTTTTTTTTTCTTGAAACTTATCAATTAATAATTTTAATTGAGATACAAATTTTCATTTTCTTGTAGAAATTTAATTGTGAATTCGATTTTTTTCAACATAAAATATGAGATGATAGATGCTTTGTAATTTGAATCGCAATCAAATTTAAAAAATAAAGAATTATTTATTTAATATGTTATATAAAATAGTTTAAAATAGAATTATAATTTTTAATATAAATTTCGATTTTTTTGCAAATATCTAATCATGCTTCTAATTTTCATCAATCTCTACATCGAGCTAGACACGATAATATTCCACACTTTTTAGAATACAAATGTTTCTTTGCATAAATTTGAATTAAACATTCTCTCTTAAAGAAAGAACCTATCTAAAAATTCTCTAATTTGATGAGAATTTGATAATATATTTATCATATTCTCAATCTATTACATAATTGATATTAAATAATTTCATCAAACAATTATTTCTACACGATGCACGTATAAAAATGCAAAATATCTCGAATAATCGTATTTCAAGGATATATATCATTTCCATCGTCAAATATGTCACGCTAACTCTTTTCATCATCCGAGCGGTGTTCCTCGCGAAACGTCTTCGCGCGAAGTTCATTCTCGAGTGAATTTCGCGACAGAAGGGTGCCTGAACTGTCTCACGAGGCAAGACGGCTTAATTGTCTGGGCGTCTCGCGAAATTTACTCGCGGTTACGCGCACCCTGTCTCGTCGACGATCCCCGGCAAGGAAATCGCGTAATTAATACGCCTCCAAAACGTCACGGATCCAAGTTGGAGTTACGCGTTTAGAAGCGGCAAACGTTCTTCAGGAATGCGGAAGACGGATAATTCCAGTGCCCATTGTGCGTAGGTACTCTAGTCGAAAAGCGTTAATAGTATCCCTCGTCAAAGGGAAGGGAAACGGTATTGTTGATTGGATGGAACGAGCGTTCATTTAGTCTGTGAGTGAGTCTATTACGATGATAATACGTCTTTTATATTTTTGAAAGAAATTTCTTTCCAATGAATTTCTTTCTGCTTTCTTAGATTATTTTTTTTTTTTTTTTGTTTTTTATGTTTCATAAAGAGATGCTTTTGAGAGGAATATAAAAAGTTTTTTGAATAATATTCGAATAATTTTTTTTTAAATCGATATCTGAAGATATTGAAGTGAATTCTTTTATGACGTTATTTGTCGTATAATATCAAATAATCGTTATTTACATCAAGTTTATGATACGGTAATTATAATATTATTATACGTTGAACAATCATTTATACGTTGAATATCATTTAATGAAGTTTATTATCTAATGAATTTCGGTTATATTTCGTTATTTTGATTCCGAATAATGACATTTTGCCCCTTTTATGACAAGCTTTGGTTAATTATTTCATAATTTTCAGAAATGATATAACATGTTAATATATTCTAGATACTTTGAAGGATCGATTTTAAGAGCATAAAACAAATATAATATAAATTGATTTATAAAAATGTCAATTGAGACTTATTTTTTAAGTTTCCATTAAATAAAATAGAGATAGAACAAAACGGCGATAGAGATAAAACTGTCTTCATTTCGATTAGTTTCGAACTATACTGAAGTATACATTACGAATCATTTTGTATATAAATTATTTGTTGTTATCTATCATATATAGATGTCCTAAAGATATTTCACGAATATAATATTTTATTAATAAGTAGACTGTATAAATAAACTACTATACTTCTGATCAAAATTCTATATATTTGATCAGATAGAGAAAAAAGAATCGTTAAAATTTAATAAAATACATAAATGAAATAAAATAATATTCTCAATTTATTCAAACATTATCTTTCTCATCTCTCATCGAAAGGAAAAATACTCAAAAATTAAAAAAGGAGCGCGGCCAATTTTCAATAATAATTAATTTTTTTAATATTTCTTATGATTCTTCATGATTTATAATTATATAGATAATTAAAATGCACATAGATATATGATATATGATAATTGATATATATATATCAATTATCACTATTTTGAAGAAATCCTAGAATAAATGAACAAATAAAGTCTAGCAACGAATTCTAATAGGATTGAAAAATATTGACTTTTATATTCATAGATACTCGATAATTATAAAAACATTTCGTTAGATTCTCTTTTTCTCGTATTCATATTTCCTCTAATTTTTATCTTTCGTCCAAAAATTTTTATTGTTTTATCTTATATAACTGCTAAATTATACTATATAATACTATATTTTTTTTTCTGTTTATTAATATCTACATCTCATGTGATATCATTATAAGAAACTATAGAGTTTCTAAAAAAAAATTTTTAAAAATATTATAAAAATGGAGAGCAATGTAAAATTCATTAAGAGTAAAATTGCTTTTAAACCAATATTAAAGAATATTTCTTATAAATAATAAATAGCTATCTGACAACTCGGCAATATTGCTTTTCATCACAACAATTTGCAACACAAAAAGTTTCCATGTTATTAGATCATCTGTCAATTATTATGAAATTTAAAAATTCTTCAAAATACCTTATTTTGAAGAAATCTTTTCAAAAATCTTCTTAATCTTCAATAATTGAGTGAAATTTTATAATTATACATATAATTATAATATAATATAATGTAAAAATATATTGCTTAATAAAATGCAATTCTAACCTAACCTAAAATCAGAAAATGATCATTTCTACTGCTTTAATGGCTTTTGTCATAAATTTTATGAACGCCATGCGTTAACAGATTTCTTTTCCCATTAAAAAAAAAAAAAAAAAAAAAAAGATGAAAATATAGGTTGAAACAATTTATTTCATAAATCACGAGAGCCGAATAACAAACGAAGATGCAGATGTGGAAGGTAATAAAAGAGGAACAAGTAGAGCGGAATTTCGAAGAGAGGCGGCAGCGGCGTGCTCGAAAATAATTGTTCCATCGGTGGGCGGAACCATTTTAAAGGATCTTTTTTTCGCTTGTAAAATGCCGGTGGGAAGAAGGCTCGAATAGCTGACGGTATCGTGGAACAAAGGACAACGCGAAGCGCAAGGCACTCGGTGAAATTCCGCTTTTCTCGTTGTTCGTTGCTCGTCTTAGCCGCTAGATTAGGAGCTTGTTTCCCTCGTGAGCTCGTCTACACGGGATATAAAGCATTGTGAAGAGTGGGTAACTATCTCATCCTTGTGTTGTCATGAACGAGGAATACCGAGTTAAAAATTTTCTAAAGGCGCACTTCACTTACGTTGTTGTACACCTTGTTTGCTACCAAATTAAAGATACAAGTGCACAAAATTTTTGTGTTATATTTCTGCATTATGTGATTGCTCAAATTATTATTATTATTGTTATTAAATACAATAATCGATGATATATATTAATTTATTGATACTATTTGCCTTTGAAATATTTAATCTTTATAAATAGAAAGAGACTTTTTTATTATTCATTATTCTATAATAATTTATCAAGAAAGCATTTTTTTATTATTGAAAAAATTTATAAATATATGAAAATAAATGAAAAATATGAAGTATATAGGAATATATATAAAATATAATTAAAATAAACTTTCCATTGACGTTTTTAATATTTCATCAATTATCCATGTTCCTTGTCGTATAATCATTATGCAAAATATTAAAATTTTTATTATTCATGAAAACAAACACTAATAATTAACATTGAAACAACTAATCTATAATATACGTCAAATGTACTTATTTACTGTATGTTTAATTATAAATTGAAAATATATTTATTCCATACACGATTAATTTATTTATTATTAAACGAAAACTCGTTAAACAAAATTTAGAAATACAAATCAAAGGAAACACAAGTCAAAACAATGATGAAAATATTTATATTATATAAGGATTGTCTGTTTATTAAGTTACATGAAAGAAATGCTATGTTTTATAATGCATTATTTATTGTTCAATATTTTTTTCGAAAATGATTAATATTAAAAATATATTGCATTATGTTTTCTAAATAATATAATGATTCTTATAGATTTTTTTTCAATTACATTTTTCTCAGGAGATTTCAAAATGATTTTCAATTTTTTAACTGGAATGATATATGATGTATAATGATGTTCATACAAGATTTAGACGAAGTCAATGAAAAAATGCAACAACAAAAAAAAATTATATGAAATATTATGTTGTTTTAAAAGAACAATGTAACGTTTTTCTCTATATTTTTCATTTTTTTCTATAACTATTTTCGAAAAAAACATTGGATAATAATAACATGAACATCCTATTATATAAATAATATTAAATAACAGTATATATTATTATTAAAAAAATGAATCTTAATTGATAATATACGCCATATAACCCTCATACCAAGTTTCAAAGTTTTCATCAAAGTTCTCCATAGTTAATTCTATACAGCAACGCCATCTTGGATTAAACTCTCGAATCCCAAAATATGTATGCTATATATCATCACCCTATCGTATTAGTGCAAAGTATCCTTAGGTGGAATCGAAGGTAAGAAAATATCGAGACGCGATTTGATTCAATCGATAAATTCCACGTGTTTCCGCGCAGGAATGGAACAACGAGTTGGAAACTCGAGGTACTAGAAGTGGAAGCGAATTTCTCGTTTCCTCGAACGAAGGATGATGCTTGATTTCACGAAGAAATTGCTCGAACAGTTCAAAGAAGCAACGAGATTAGAAACTATTATCCACGTTCCCTGTCGTATAATCTTCACCGCGGGCATTCGCGGATCACCAAGTCGTCCTCGTCATCGTTCCACCCATCCGCCATATAACCATTCTTCCCTTCGTCCGCGGTTCCCTCCAGGCGGAAAACGTTCCTCTCCTCTTGCAACGTTCTCCTAGTCGTCGAACGGCCTCAAAGCCCATTTGCAACGAAGAGGAATCGAGGAAGGAGAAAGGACTCCCGCGGTAGAATCGAAAGGCAAGCGTGTAAAGGGGATCAAGGCGATAGAAGCACGAGAAATTCATAAAGCTGTTCTTAAGCCGGCATAGACCTGGAGCGTCAGTCAGTAACCTTTTCGCGTAGAAGCGATTCTCCTTGGCCTCGAGAGGATTCCAGGTGAAGTTCATTTGATAGTGAACGATGCCATAGCCTGGAGAGTTCAGAGTTCTCTCTCTCTCTCTCTCTCTTTCCTCGAACATCTACATCTCTAATATTACCCCCTTTTTGTCTATAACCGCCTATATTCACCAGTTCTGCATCGTCCATGTCCTGTCATCGCTCCTGTAGGAGAATTTTCCACGGTTGAATGCCACTTCCGAGTAGCCCTCTTATCGACTTTCTCCTATTCAATAGTTACACGTAATCTCTGTCTTTCTTTCTCATCCCCTACGCTTCTACGTATCTTCTACGAGAATCCGCGAGCTCTTTGTCTTTGACTCTATATTCTCTCGTCGCCTCTCGGTCGAGATAACAGAGAATTATGCGCGGCAACAATCGACTGGAATATGAACGTATGTATTTATTGATCGCGGATTCGCTCTGGGATCGTCGAAACGTTTTGGGTAAAGAAATTCTGACAGATTGAGGTGAGAAAGAATTAGCATTTGTCGATTAAGATTAATGGAGGTCTGCGAGTTGTTTCTTTTCGAGGCATTCAATTTAATTGAATTTCATTTTAACGAATTAATTAAAATGATAAAATATCATGCTTTTCTATGATTGTGTAAATAAAATTTCAAAAATTCAGTGCTCTTGACGTGAGATTATAAATTCTAATAATAATATTCTATAATATTGGAATCCATTCAACACTTAAATTATTAATTTTATCGAATATTAGGGATATTTTAATTTAAGTAATTTTTTGTTTCCAAAATTCAGCATGATTATTATTTATTATTTTATTTATTGCTCATACCGTAATCGGATATACTCGATTTTCGCACAATCATTTCAGAAATATTTAATATTAATAACAAGGCGTAATTAAATTTATCAATTTTTTTTTTTTTAATTCTGCCAATCGAATTAATTTACACGTAATATATACGAATACTAATTTCACGTTATAATAGAATTATTAAACAAACATTAATTTGAAATATATATTAACAATATATGTTTATTCGTCTTCTCTTTATTCTTTCCAAAGTATAATTTCAGAATAATGCTCGATTGTATTAAGATACGGTTCAAGTTAGTCAAGAAATCGTTTCTCGTAATGCTGTAAATCGAGATCAAGAAAACAATTGTTATTTTTATTTTCAAATAATTTACTCAAGTAAAAATTCATCAATCTAAACAAACTTTCATCCTCTCTTTTTTATCTTTTAAATTTATTCGGATTTTATCAATCTTAAGTTTCATTTGTAAGATCAATCGATGTTATTAAAACATTCTTCCTTCATTCTTCTAATTTCGAGAGTTTACGATCAAACTTGAAATTCAACGATCTAACTTCGACGATTGTCGATGTTTACAATTGTATTCATAATTTGAAAATTGCTCGTCTTCTATATCAATTTTCAAATTCTCTTTGAAAAAAAGTGAGGTCAAAAGTTCGGTTTTTTATTTAAATTTTTTTCAAAATCATTTTTCTCCAAGAAAAAAGAGAAAAGGTTGCTTTTTGCAACACGGCAAAATGTCGTGCAGAAACGCGTGCCAAGAAAACGAAGGGAACCGTCATTATTTCCACGAAGTGGAAAGGTTTACGACTGTCCATCAAGATCTCGAATTGCTCCGGACTGAAGTTTTCGTGGAAAAGCAAGTTTCGCAGGAATACGTAATTTCGCTCTGTGAAACAGCAAGTCGTAAGCACCTCGAACCTCATCGTTGTATTTTTCTTTCCTTTTTTCTTTGTCTCTTCGTCTTCTTTGTTTTCTTATTGTTAGACTTCTTTTTGCTAAAAATATTCGTAAAATTGACTGAAGAAGAAAAAATTTTTCTGATTTTATCGGCTCTTCTAAAGATTCTCGAAATGAAAATGTTGATTAAGATTGACTCAATATATATATATATATCTTGAAAATAAAAAAATTTTGGAAATTATATCTCGAAAATTTTAATTTTTTTTTTAATAATGTATAACCTAGATTTTATCGATATCTATTTTTTTATTGATAAATTTATAGGATTATTTTGTATTAATTGTATGTGGCAAACTATTATGATATCTTTTTTAAAGCAAATACGTATCATTTATTATCTGATTATATTTTTTTATGTTATATATAGACACGAGTTTTCATATCAGAAATCAAATCGATCAATCTTACATTTTTTAAATTTTTTCTGTTAAAATTTCAATTATCAAAAATTTTAAAAAATCTTAATCATAAAAGAATAATTAATTCTTATCCTTTTGTTTTGAGTTTCAAAATCAATTCATTTTTTCCTTGCATTATGATTAAGTAGTCAAACAGCATCTTCAAATTAAAGAATCAAAGAATTAAAAAGATAAAGTTAAAATAAAAAAATAGATACTTGTTTTCCTATATGATGTGGAATCGAAATTGCTTGGTTAATATTCATGAGATTCAGAGTTTGTCTCAACTTACTTAAAATATACGATGATTGGCTAAAAATAAATGATAATTTTCTAATTAACGACATTTCAAATGATGGAATGATATGTGGACTGACGTGAGATCTTTGAAATTTTCAGAAAATATCTCTTCCAAGTTCAAAATTTAGTATCTGATATCATTAGTTATTGCTAAATAACCTTTCGGAAATATCGAGTTTATAGCACGTCTTTAACTATTGAGCATTAAGAAAATTAAAAATTTGAAATTGCATCTGGAAGTTGTTGCAGCTAAAGTTAATGTTAAAAGTTAATGTTTCTATTCAAAAATAGTCGTCCTTCACGATCGTGTTATAGAGGTTACGAATAATAAAATACGCATTTTATTTTTTAGTAAAAAACCTCACAATAATAATAAATAGAAAAATCAAAAAATTTGAGAAATATCACATGAAATATGCTATATACATAAATATCATAGATTTTTAGATATCATATTTTTAGATATCATATCATAGATTTTAGAACTTTTGATTTTATTATTTTTTTCTAAATCAAAAATAATTTTTTTCTAAATCATAATACAAGTGTTACCTTTAAAAGAAAGTAGTAAATATAATTAAATCATTAATAGAAAATGTACAATTGATATACAAGTATAATAGATTAAATATAATAAAACAATAATTAGACAAACAATTTATTTTATAATAACTATGTACGTAAATTGTGCTTTTTTGAATATTCATACGGTCATGATGAATCCATAAATATTGTGTCTATAATTCGACTTCAAAATCTTCAGAAAATTTTAATTATATAACTATCGATCAAGTATCTTATATTTTTATCAATATATAATATATTTTACTTTCTTTTATTATTACAATTTAAAAATATTTCAAATCTTCATTAATATGCTAAAACTGATGATTAAATTGATAATATGATGTAATTAAAGTTTATTTTAATAAGCATTCATTGAAACTTTTTGTTACAGCCAAAACATAAAATGTCTATTAAACAAAGCAAAAATAATTATTGACAATGATTGTTATGAAAAATATTTTATTTCGTTATATCCGAAGTATAATTATTGTCAAAACTGTGTATACATCAAAACGTTAATATCTCATATTTCTATCCTATCTCATATTCATGCTTTTTTCTCTAAGCTTTGCCAGAAGATTCTACATACTCGTTTATGCCGGAATAAAGCACTTGCGACGCAGCATATTTCAAATAGTCAAACAAATTGTAATATTCAACTTTCAAAAACGCAAATGACTTATTTCCATCCCAAAGATGACACGAGTCTAATCTTAATCATTCCATATACCATAGCTGGGCTATTCTAAAAAAATACAAGTTAGCTCATTCTGCCAAAAAGTTAAAATTCACTTGCCTTCTCTCTAACCATCTTTTGCACAAAGCACAAATTCACCATTCCCTCCTTAAGCAAAAATACTTTACTCGTAGTTGTGAAATCGTACTTAAATAGACGATTCCCTAATTATTTTGATCAGCTGGCGTCTTCCTCTCGTCAAGGCCGGCGCATTATTGTTTGACTCTATCTAATTAAAGCCGCGCAACTTTCCAAGAAATCGCGATTACTACGAAATCCTGTCTGGAATTCAAAAATTCCAGAGACCAACTTTTCTCTCCTCGTTCCCACCGTTTTGAGAATTTTGAGAGAATTCAGATGCCGAGCCCAATAATTTTCAAGTGGGGTCCTCGAATTGGTGTCTTTGAATCTCCATTTTTTTTCGAGATTTCGGAGAAGAGTTAAAGTTCCAGCGCGATCCCTTCTTCTCGATCGAAATACCAGGAACACGTTGCGCCTCCGCTTTTGCAGCCTTTCCTTCGTCTGATACTGTATACCGTGTCGTGGAAAATATGAAACGATTTAGGTACTTTATGCCCCAGTTTACCGGGAACACCTGTGCGCTTGAAGTTGAAGCCTCCATTTCATTTTTTGGCTGGCGATATTTCTTTCTTTTTTTTTTTTTTTTTTTTGGACTGGTATAGTGCCTCCAAGAGGTTGTGTGGGGGTGATTTAGAGAAGAAGCAAATGTTCGGATATTGGATTATATTGGATAGTTCTTGCGTTTTAAGGGAATAATTGAGTTGCGCAGATATTGTTAATATATATAAAATATTTATTATTTTTTCTTTTAATAAGGAATGCCCAATCAGAGAGATCTATATTTATATATATTTATATAAAAATAGGAAAATGTGAAATCGTTGATTTTTACTTTTTTTTACAATGCAAATTATAATCTAAACTCATTTCTCAAGAGTATTATGGGAAACTACATTTATTAAAGAAATAATAATGAATATTTTTTGTGTATTTTATTAATAAAAGAATATTTATAAATAGTAAATATTAATGCTTTATTTTATTATCTTCTTTTTTTTTTAATAAAGACTCTTCTGTGTAGCATAGAATCTATTAATCTTGTACTCTCGTTTATTAATAACCTCTTCCGTGTTTCTTTTATTTAAATTTAAAGGATTTTTTCTTATTTCCACATTGATCCAATATTTCTATAGAATCAAATCCAGTGATTGGTTTCCAGTGATCCTGGAAAGTGTTTTGGATCGTTATTAAAATTTAATATTAATTATTATTCGTATAAGGTAGCAAATAATTATTGAAAGTATCAATATAATTGTTGATTGATCCCTTTTATACAACAAATTGGACATCATTAAAATAAAAATTGTTTTAAAGCAATAAATTTCATATAAAAAATTTTAAAAATGACTACACATTTCCTTATTTATATTATACATGCTTATTTATATTATACATGTTTGTGTATTATTTTCAAATATCTAAAAACAATTACCTAATCAATTAAACAATAATAGAGCTATATTTATTTAACACTTCGTTAATACATTCATTGATGTATCATCATTTATACAACTATGCATTGTTTTGTACAAAGACAATTGAATTGGAATGTCTATTTAGAATGTAAACATACATATAAATATCGTTCTATCAAATTCTATAAATTATTTAATGAAAACGAGTATGACGAATGTAAAGAAAAAAAAACATTTTCATTTAAAAGAATACAATTCATTTCTAATTCATTTGTAATTGAATGTAGAATACTTTTTTCTATCTAAAAAAAAAATGAATGAACGTATCAAGTTCTCATATATCAAGAATAGTTGAACGAATTTTAATCAAGGACAATTATCGTTCGCGCGACCCGCGAATATTAAATGGCACGAGGATTAAATTGAACCCGAATTATCTGGTGAGTGAAAAAATTTTTTCCACGATGAACTTAAAAAGCGATGAAAAACTGAAACCGACCAAGAGTGTTAAAGCTCAAACGTTGCAGGATTTTTTTTTTTTTTTTTTTTTTTTATCTTTCCCCACCTCCCCTTTAGAATTTTGGCCGTTCTTTGCGCACAAAAGCGTAGGAAATTCAGGCCGAAAAGCTTTTTCATCCGACCACCGATTTCATTTCGTCTATCGTAAAACTAAATTTTCGGCCAGAATCCTCTGTGTCTCCTTTGTTTCAGATATAATTGATAAATAGAAGTAATAAAATATATTGAAAAACGATGCTGCTCCATCGAACAATAGAAACATGCGCTCATTGAATGAGAATCTAGGACAAAAGTGGCTTGAAATAGGAATAGTGATAGTGATCTTTCCTAAACAAACAAATATGGAGAGAAAAAGAGAATTTTCGAAAATTTCCATTTTTGAAACATTCATCGATAGATGAAAACTATAATAGAATGAATTCTATTGAAAACAAAGATTATCTTGGAAAAGTATACGAGATTCACATTATTATTACAAACTTTTTGTTACAAACTTTTTTTCGAAAATAGTTAATATATAAAAAAAATTGTATCGTCTTTTGTAAATAACGTAATAATTTATATATTTTTAAAGATTCTTTTTAAAGATTTCAAGCTACTTCCAAAATTTTTAAATGAAATAATATAAATTGTTTTATATCATATAGAATCATGGTTCAAAATAAATTCAAGCATGTCATACAATGAGACCTTCAAGATTATGCAAGATTAGAAATGAGACAAATAATTTCATAATATTTATTATCCATTAATTTATTTTATTAACAAGGTTTCATAACTTTAAATATCACTTTTTAAATATTAGTTTCAAAAATTTTACTTATGATATTTGTTTACATTTGGCTTTCTATAAACATATGCATAAATTATCTCTAGTTGGAACAAAAATTATTATTTTACTTTATATTCTTTATAATTTCGTTTTTATATAAGATAAATTGATGAATTTTTGAATGACAAATTAATACTATTATGAAATGATTGAATTATTTGTTTCATTCATGATTTGAAAGTCATTATATGAAACATATTGAATCTGTTTTAAAATATATTTTCACTATATAAAAAAATTTATAATACTCCATTTGAAAAATTGAAAGTCACTTTGAAATTTAAAAAAAAATACAATCACAAAAAATTATATGAATACATTATGACGTTTGATCATAATACATCTCTTTTCTCTATCGCCAATCTTAATTGTTTAAAAAAAAAAAAAGTTGAACAAAAATAATATTCTATAACGATCAATTTGATTTTTTCTTTTTTACAGAAATCCTCGCTCATTTGAAATATTAATATTATATTAATAATATATTTCGAAATGTTTCTTTTGAAACTTTTTATATATCTATATATCTATCAAGTTATCAGCTTGTATCAATTTTTATTACAATTGTTGTCGAAGAAAGACACGGAGACGATCTCTTTTACACAATATTATAATACAATCTAGGCACCATGAGCCGGTAAACGTCTTAATTAGAAAGTCAAGTTCCGGTAGTCGGAATGCATGGACGCGAATTTGCTCCTAAGGCGAGACAACAACCGCCATAATTCGAGCTAACGCTAATTTAAGAGCGATATTTCAATTCTAAGGTGACACGGAGAAATTACTTCCTCGTAGAAGTCCTGGTTAGATGGAAATTAAGTTCCACGCAAATAGAACATAGCGGCCTCGTAAATGCGAACGAATTTCCTTCTCTCCAGTTTCTCTCTCCCTTTTCTTCTTCCTCTTTCTCTTCCTCCTCCTCTTCTTCTTCTTCTTCTTATTTCTTGCTTCCAGCTTTATTACGAGCAGTCCCATTGCGAAGAAACGATCTCACCGACAGCATTCGCAAAAATCAACGTTATCGCAGCTTTCTTTCTAACGCTTTTGCGGACGATTTCGCAGCAAGAAGATAAAGATGGAAACTGAAATATTAACCGATGCACGGAGCGAACGTCGCTATCTCTGGAATTTTTATTTTTCCAAAAAAAAAAAAAAAAAAAAAAAGGAAAGAAAGAAAGAAAAGTATCTTACCCCATACTTGAAAAGTGTTTGGATTTAAAGATGACACGCGAGCGAGTTTCCTGCATAACTTTTGCCCGACGATTCCCGTTCGCTCGTCCTTTTATTCTTTCTCTCAACTTGATTTTGTTGCTAGAAAGTTTGCCGGATTTACGATGTGGAAGAATCGATACGTTTGATTTATCGTTTCTTGTATGGAGAAAAGAGGCATGTTTTTGATTCGATTATTTAAGACTTTGAATAATATCTCACAGTAAACAGAAAAAAAATGATTTACAGATTTGGATATTTAAATCTTTCTTGAGATATGAAATTTCTATTAGAAAAAGATGAACGAGATAGAAATATTTTTTAATATCATTTTGACGCGAATTCGAATGATTTATAAAATAGTGTTTTCATTAAAGAATCACAGTGATAATGTTGTTTTAACCTAACTTTTCGAGTCGTTTAATGTGTCAATCGATAAATGTATAGCACAATTTATATAGAATGCTTTAGAAAGAAGAAAAATTTTTCACCTAATATATCGAAAAAATATAATTATCGTGATAAAGTCAATTCGAATCATTCTGAATAAAAAGAATTCGATCTCGTGGCATTCGAATGACAAAAGAGATTTCAATGTCCGAATTTTTCCCGGTCGCAGAGCTATCACGGAGCTCAAGAAAGGCCACCATTAAACCCGGAGAAGGAAACGGAAACACCTGGATTCTTCTTTGAAATCCTTACCCTTCGGGAATTCCTCCGAAACCCTTCGATTCTCTCCTTTCATTCAGACTGGAACGTATTCAATCCCCATGGCGCACCCTCGAAAATCAGCCCTCTTCACAGGCTCGAACGAGCCAGTGGGGGTATGAACGGGATAATAAGGTCTTGGTGCGATCACATTCCGGAACAAGAGGGTGGTTTCAACCCTGACCATTCACCGGCGCGTTTACCACGTGTAATTATCCGGCATGTCCGAGGATAGACAGGAAGTCGTCGCTCGACTACATCCGTATTTTCCTTCCATCCGTGTTCACGCACAAAAAATAACACTGTTGGAACGCTGTTGGACGCGTGTTCGAAATTTTTTTTTTCTCTTCGTCAAATTGTTGAAAGAGATATTTTTGTTCTCTTTAACGCAAGGAAGAGAAAACGAACCAAAGTTGGTTTTTTCCAACGATAAAATCGTGAATTATTGGTAGTATAGAATAGCAATATTTGCTTTGAAGGGTGCTTTTTTGAGGGTGAAAGAATTGTGGGATGTTTTTGGAAATGGAATACGTTTTCGAAAATTCCCATATATTCTATTCCCAGTGTAAAAGTTTCCTTTCGTTTGACGCTCGTAACGCAATAAATCGTTTCGAAACGAAAAATCGACGAATAAGAATTCGTAGAAATCTTTTCAACCCCAATACGATTTTTCCTCGTCAATGAGAATCTCGACAATTGCACGAACTTTTTTCTATTTCTGAACAAAAACGTTCACGTAATACGAGTCATTTTGATCCCATCCTTTTATAACAATCAATCGCATATTCTAAATTCGGTTCTTATTATTTCGAAATTGTTATTTCGAAAAATTTTAATTTGCTTAAAACAATTAATATATACATATATAAATATGTACACATGGAAGATAATATATTCGTGAAAATAATATATCTTTCAAAAAATAATTCTAAAAGTTATTACAAACATAAAAATTAATACAAAAATTTTGATTGAGGTTTAATAACTTTTAGAATTATTTTTATTACAAACATAAAAATTAATACAAAAATTTTGACTGAGGTTTTATATTAATCTTTTGCTCTTCAATGGTGACTCTCAGGCATCACTTAGATCGATGCGGCAATTCGAACGGCGACAATATTTATTTATGTTTGATTTTTCTAAAATATCGCTTCACGAATAGATTTCTAAACTCTTTAAAAAATATAATCTTATAAAGTGTAGAATAATATCTATCAAAGAATAATATAGAATAATATAACTATCAAATAGTTAGATTTTCTTATCTCAAATTAGATCGTGATCGAACTACATTTTCGGTGTTAGTCCGAGTTTGACAGTCGTGAAAATAAAAATATTGTTTTCAAACTTTTATGGAACAAAACTCGCATGGAATACAGTAATGAAATTAGTTCGAGCTAAGATGAGTTTGATTTTTCTTTATTAAATAACGAATTAAATTATTTCTCTTCATTAAAAAACTGACGATAGAGAGAAGAAAAATAGTGGTGAAAATAGAGATATATAAATAAGAATAATATAATGGATACTAAATAAAAAAAAGAAAACACATTATTGAGATATTAATTTAAGACGAGTTTTTCATTCTTAAATAATTTTTAATTATTATTAAAAATTATTTATATTCATTAAGAAATTGACAATAGAGAGAAGAAAAATAGTGATGAAAATAAAGATGTAGTATATAAGAAGAATATAGAATGAATGAAAAATAAAAATAATAGACAGTTAAAATACGTTATTAGGATTGTAAAGTTTGCTCTCAATAAAATAAAAAAGATGAAAGACATCAAACATTTTATCGTGATACTTGATACTGACAAACCGAGGATGCATCTTGATAATTATGTTATTATTAAAATATCACACAAAATAACAATAGATTTTAATATCCAACAAATTTTCTTTCTCTACGTGTAAAGATACATAAAATATTAGAATATAAAAGTTTTATATATTAATTTATGTGTGAAATCAATTTAAGTTAGCTAAGAAATTTGGGAAATCGTCTACAGTTCGGCCGAGCGAAAGAGGCCTTCAGTGCAAAGGATTAAATTATAAACGAAATAATACAATGCAACAAAATGACTTCATTTCTTTTCATCTCTC
Source organism: Apis laboriosa (assembly GCF_014066325.1). Lineage (NCBI taxonomy): Eukaryota > Metazoa > Arthropoda > Insecta > Hymenoptera > Apidae > Apis > Apis laboriosa. The sequence goes on from NW_025223827.1 coordinate 625,889, forward strand.
TTCGTCTAATTTCAATTAATAATATAATAAATGTGCTTCAATCAACATTTTTGTATATCAACTTTGTATTTGTTTTAACTATCACGAAATATTAACATCCTAGACATGTAAATAAATACTAATATTCGCATTCGCAATAGTATTGTAGTGGTGAATGAAAGCTTGTTAGAAGCATGTATACGTGTGTGAATGCTCTTTAGACTGAGATGTACATTCGTGTGTAGAAGTTAGTTTGTATTTTCTTAACGATAAATGGGCTGTATTACAAGTATCTATAGAAAAGCTAAGTCTCTCATAGTGAGATATGTCACAGTAATAGTCAGAGCACGATGCATAATTACAGAGAAACTATCTATTTGTCGTATCAGAGTTCGACGTTCACAACGAATTCTAATTAGACTTTCCCCAAGGTGAGGTTCGTGCCATCAGAAAATCCCTTCCTCGATTTAATGTGGAGGATCACGGGTTCCCAGTGGGGTACGAGAATAGCTAATAAGATCTCCCTACTTGCAATATCCTCAAATCGAATTAATTCGATCTCAATATCGCGCAAAGAACAATGATGATAATCAAGAATTAATCGTATGTTTGTCGTAAATCTTTTGGATCATAAGATGATGCTAGATACCTCTGTGTGTGGAACATGTCATTCTTCGACTTGAGATTATATTGCATTCCTGCTGGACTGGGATCTTAATGTATATACAAGTTCAAGTATCATTTCCTCAAAAGCAGCGTTATCATATAGACAGCATCATCCTAGAATCTTTGTTTGATGAATTTGATGAATGATTTTAGTGATCAGAAATAATGGGAAAAGATTCCATGCGGAGAATTTCTGCGAATATGTTGGTTATAAATCTATAATACAGATGATATATAATATATAATAATATAATAAAAGCGAAAAATTAATATAAAAATTAATATAAGAACATAATAATTATAAAAATTGTATGGGAAGCTTTGTTTTTGACTTAAGTTTGAACATTTTTTTTAAATATAGAATTAGTTAATTTTCTATAGCATATCAATAAATTGTTAATAGAATCTTAATAGAAAATAAACAAATAATAGAAATGAATACATTTTTATTTTATTTAAAAATTAATTTAAAAGAAAATCGAATTTGAAAATTTATTGATTATATAGCTTCTTGACTATATGTTCAATCTTTTATTTTTTCAAAAATAAAAAACTTAAATGACAAAAATTTTTTAACTTCTACATTTATTATTTCTTTTCTTATGTAGAATAATCACCTATTGATAATTTATTCATATCCAATGAAAAATTAATTAATTTCACTTGTATTTAAAAAATTTTTATATATAAAATTTTATTATTATCATTTCATTTTGAAAAAATAGAATTTCCATCATCTCATTTGTACCATGAATCACAGATAATTCTATATATTACAATAACAGAGATGAAAAATTCGTGTTATCGATGCATTCATTGATGGAATTGTAATGTTCGAGATATTAAAACGAAATAAATATATAAGCTTTTTTTGGAGAAGAAAAAAAGGAAGGAAAAAAGACCGCAATGAAATTTATTTATTTCAAAAATATATTGTACAATCTTTCCCAAAAGATATATTTTCTTTTAAAAAAAAAAATATCGTATTCTTTTTTCAATTCTTTTAAACAGAGATAAAAAGAGATTTTCAAATACAAGAACTGACTAACATTCTACGCTCGATTCTATTTGGTCACGTCCGTGCAAATACCGCGTTCATGAGAGTCTACATCGAATGATAAGTTCTGAATAAATCATATCGCTGTCAAGAAGAGAGAAACACCGCTACAGCTGTGTTTCTCCCCATACTTTCAGAATCCACTAGGCGGTATATGTTTATGGTGAGGACACGAAGGTAAATCTATTGTGGAAACGAAGTTAAGAAAGATCGCGAGGGGAAATTTGGATTATGACCGAAAGAAGAGCCCTTATGGAAGGATATATCTAGAGGGAGCTACCGGTCCATGATCTTTGTTACCATAATATGTTTCCTGTGGTTCCAATTGGGGAAGTTCGAAAAAGTTCTTTCACATATACTGCTTCGATTCTCGATACTCTTCTTTGTAATTTTTTATTAATTTTATTAATCAATTTTCGTTTTTCTGTAGAAAAATTGTAGCATTACTAGCTCTCAAAGATCTGATTTATTAGAGGCGTTAATATACATATGCATTACATTACACACACACATATATAGTTTTATTGCAGCAATTCAATAATATTATTTAGATAATTCTTAATATATTTAATAATATTATTTTATAAAACAATCTTTTTTTGTTTTTTTCTATTATTTATTTATTTCTTATTTTAGAAAAAGCTTATTTAGTTTTAATTTAATCAAAACAGAAATATTTTTTATATCCTGAAGATAAATTCGATCGATATTTAATTCTGAAATACTCGATATATAATTATTCAAATTAAATCAAATGTTTCAAATTATTTTCAATGAGAATAAAAACTTAAAAGAAAAGAAATTTATTGAAATATTTCGTTTAGAGAAAATTAATACATCAAAAAATAAATAGAAATACAAAGGTTACGAACAAAACTACGCGGAATTATAGAGAAACTAATAAAGTGTAAATTTTTCAAATTAATATTAAAAAATATAAAATATCTAAAATTTGGATTTAATTAAAAAATAATATGTTAAATAAAACTTTTGTTAAAATGCAGGTAATTTGGAATAGTAATATTTTACTTTCACTTTGTTTTAAAAAATTGAAAAAAAAATATATTTATTAAAATTATTCTCTCTTACAATTTAATCAGTATAATAACCATATAGAAACCATAATATTACATAAATATTGATTTCCAGATATTAATCTCCAAATTTACTCTTCATTGTTACAATATCAATCAATCAATTATTTTTCATAAATTAATCTTAAAATTAAATATAGTTGATTAATTAATCATTTCATTAATTGATCATTCTTTTTTTTTTATCACTTACTAATTTGAATAACGTAACTGAATATTTTAAATTATCTTCATCTTCAATATTCTGAATTAGCAATCTCACATCTTATATTCTCAGGATATTTGCAAAATTCATATAAAATCATAAAATTAGAATACAAATTAATAAATTAAATTTTTGATCATATTTTAACTACTATTTTACTATTTCAACGATTTCAAATTCGCTGAAAACTTTTTGAATATTTTATTCTTCTACAAATTAAACGAAAAATATAACAATTTAAATATTACAATTTTTACACAAATTTTCACACAATTCACTCTTACCATTCACAATTTCTCAAATTAACATCTAAAATATACATATATAGTTATAGTTATATACATTTATAGTTTTTTAAATATTTCGATATTCCAAATTACCAATAATAATTTCTTCTAAATAGATTTCCCCCTCTATATTTGCATAAATAACTCTAAAACTCGGACATCACTCGTATATGAGATAAAACTAAATTAATCCGTCAAAACATTCCTTCCATCGTCGTCATCGCGAGAAACAACCGTCTCGCAAAATGTTTGCGTAAAATTCGGACGAAATCGATACTCCCTTTCGTAAATTTCCCAAATATTCACGGAGAAATTGCTGGTCCCTGAATATCAGCAGGAGTACACGAATGTTCCTGGGAAAAGCGGGTGTGGGCCATCGCATACGAAACAACCGATGTCTCCGATGTCGGAACTCGCTTACTCTCCGAGGGGATGGGTATTAAGGGGAACGGTGGAATGTTCCTTCATGAATAATTCTCGGTGTCCCTTCGTTGCATTCGTTTCCGCGAACAAGCGGAATTCTGCGTTTCAGAAATCTAGAGGCCGGTTATGCCTGAACCGATGTCGATCATCCATTTCGTTTCTATGGTCTCGTCGAAATTCATTCTTCTATCGTTCGTCTTCTCCCTCTTTCCCAAAAGGATCGCAATGGTGTAAATAGGATTTAATGGGCTTTACACACAGTACGCTCTTGATGGAAACATCGATATTCTTTCTTCGATCTTCTTGTAAAAAAAGTTTAGAGGTTTAGGTTTGGAGACTTTATCTTCGTTTTCTGGATGTATTTATGCATATTTATTAGCTTTTTATTTTATTTAATAAAAGAAATGTTTGTGAAAATTTAATGTTGGAAAGCCTTGAAAGAAATGAGAAATGTAAGGAAAATCGCGAAGAATCGTCAGAATCGTGTCCTACACAACGGAGGTCATTTTTTAAGACATTTTTAAAATTTATAATCAAAATCATAAAGAGATAGAGAGAATCATATATATCATAATGTCATTGAGGATCAAGATTATTCATGACAATGATAAATCTAGACTTAATAACGAAAAATGCATTGAAAGTTATGAAAAATAATTGTCAAAGTCAATATTAAATTATAGAAATCGTTAGAAGTATTACTTAAAGATTAACATCAGTAATCAACGATATAGAATTAATTGTCATTAATCAAAGAAAATAAAAATTATCATAAATTTTTGTATATTTTTATTACATCCAATTTTCCATTCCTCTAAATTTCTGTTCAACGTATCCCAACATTAGCGCATTTCCAACAACCATCGCATAAATTCCTTAACCCCGACAATTATCAAAGCATTTTCATTCAAAACACTCCATTCGAAAATCCATCGATCCCTGCCGGAAACAGACGTGTATCCATCCTTCTTGGCGGAATCGCATCAACGAATCAGACCAATCCTCGATCCAATCATCATCCTGAATGAAGCATCTCCGCTTGTTAACGACGCTCTTGTCACGGTACACAGTCCATCATTAACTGACCAAGTCGCTTCTCCTCCCCTCTACAACCGATCCAATGTTATCGTCGCTTGTTTAACGCTTATCGAGGAGGATGCAAATCACGTAGGGCACGAGTTGCATCGAGCCATTTCGGGTGTCCCGAAGTGTTCGCTAATCGATCGCCGTGTTCGAAGCGTGACGAAGGAAAACGGCTTGTCCCGCGAGTGGTGCGAGTTTCACGGGGAAATCCAGGTCATCGTTTCGTAGGATGAAGTAGAATCGATTCGATGGCTCGTGCGACAATTCCATTAATTTCACGTCGGCCCAAGGCCTTTTCATCTGGCTACCGAATCTCATTAATTCTATGGCGGCTACGTCATTCTCCAGCATCAATTCTCAATCAATTCTCACGTTAATTTCTAATCTATCGTCAAGTATCGATTATTGTATTCTTCTATCTTTCCGTATTCTTCTATCTTTCGATATTTTTCTTTGGACACTTGGATTTTTTTGTAGTTACATTTTTTAAGAGGAATTTGAAGGTTTGATATTTTTTTTTTTTTCTTTTTAATATCGAATAGGATTTGTTAGGTTAGAGTGAAATTTAGAAGTTCGAAGGATTTAAAGTGTTTGCTGATTTTGGTGACGTGTACGAAATTTTAAGCTAGGTTTTAAACTTGTTCGATGTATTTTGATGGAATGCTTTGTTTTAAAATTTTTCTCGTGGGATCAAATGAATGAGTGGATATATTATCGGATATTTAATGCCATTTTCATAAAGCATAATATTTATTAAAAATTTGGAGAACTCATGTCGCATGAATATTCTTTCGGCTGTTAACAAATGTAGAAACGGGAAACAAAAACAAAAGCAAACGTTCTTTAAACGTTCTCTAAACATTGCTTCATAAAATTACAATTATAAAATTATTATATTATATTTTTGTACTTCACGATGACGAAATAAATATCTATAATTAAGATATTTATATAAAATAAAGATTGTCCAAACGGAAAACAATTTGAAAGAAATATAATACCGGCGAAATTCGTATGTAAAATATGATTAAAAGGATCAAATTTAATAGGTGAAAATGATCGATCGAACTTTTAGCGTGGAACAAAGTTAAGTTGGTGTTATTTTCTCTTAAAGTCGAAACAAAAGTAAATAACATCGACATGTCGTAATGGAACGTAAATCAAACACGAACGGGACCGGAATAAATAATGTGCGATCGTACGATAAATCGGATGTTCATTCTTATGCACAACAAATTCATATTTCATGATAAATTAATCGTAGCAATTAGTTTAACGCGTGTATAAAACATTATATCCCTTGTGCGCGAACATGGGATAACAGCGATGTCTGAAATATTATCGTAAATAAATTACGAATTATTAATGGAAAAAGATATCTTTTCATCATGTAATTTTGTCAATCTTTAAATAAATAATGAAGACATATTAATCAAATCTTAAAGAAATTTTAGAAATATAATGTTATAATGTTTGATATTCTATAAGTAGATTATTTGCAATTATGTATTTTAAATATATTTAAAAACTCTAAAACGGAATGCTATTCAACTGATGATAAATCATAAAAATCAGATTTTTTTATACATATATCGAAATTAAATGTCACAAAGATGAATGAAGATAGAAATTAAAAATTACCAAAAAAAGATAAAGTTGGCTAAACATTCATAACTTGATAACATATGGAAAGAAAACTAGTGACTAATGTTTCAAAGATAACGTTGTCTCTTTCGACAACGTATATAATTAATTTTATCTATTTCTTTTATTTAAATTAATTTTATTCTATTTTATTTAAATTTATTTTTTCTGATATTTATCCGTCATTAATCTTTTATTGTGACTCATTTTTATTATAATATAATAAATTTATAGTAAATAATAATAATAATAATATTTTCTATATAATAAAATAAATTTCATTAAAATTCATTAAGATAAATTTAACAGACGATTTCCCATATTTTTCTTTTTTTTTTCTTTCTTTTTTTTTATTAATTTATCAAGATTAGATTAACTTTCGGTAACATTTTTGTGACATAATTTCGACATTTTTATATATATTTGCCACATACATCGTGACATTTAATTTGTACAAAAAAATTTATGAAATTCAATTGCATAATGTTCCTATTAAGAGAAATTCATTCGACGAATTTTATGTATTATATATTTTCTGCACATATTTTTTAACCTTAAATTATTCATAAATCCATAAATTTACAATTTAACATAAAAATTCATTAGACTTTACATACATTTCCTTTTCTCTAATTTATTTTGTTATAATAACATAAAGCATAGAAACTAAATCTTTTTAATCATAGATAGATCATTATAGGATCTTGGTTCAAAAAATAGATTCAAAAAATATTATAGCGAATCATCAACTATATTATTATCGATACGACAACAATAATCGTTCAAATATAAACAATCTCGCGTGTATTTTTTATCTCGCGACGAAATTCTGCGATACATGACCCGTTAACTAATTCAGGTAACTTCCGATCCCCAATTCGAAGATTCCTCTCTTCGAAGTTATTCAACCGTCCAAATGGAACAATCGGTTCATCAGAAGTTACGTGACTCACGATTTCCGTCGAAGTTAAGCTAACTCGCACCGTACCTCTCTACCTAGATTGAGCGCTGGACGCGTCTCGATTTTTCTCGATATATCATCTTCATTTACCGTGTCTCCGAACAAAAGGAGTAGAGGCACGAAAAATTTTTACCTTTCTAGCATGAATGAAAAAAAAACGAAAAAAAAAAAAAAAAAAAAAAAAGAAAATTCGAACAGGAAAGAAGATTAAAATCAAAGAAGAGAAGAAAAAAAAGATCGTCGTAAATTTGCCAACGACTGAACACGTTCGAAAATACGCGTCTATCGATTAGCTGTCCCCGGTCATCGGTTCGAGCCATTCCTCATAACGTGGCCTCGCAATCGCGTTACGTGATTTGCATCATCGTCGATAAAGCCAAACCTCGGCTATATCGACAGAGCGATAATGTCCTAGTCTCTTGGACGGACCTTGGCCGATCAATGCTATAGTAAACTACGTGAGGAGAACGGTAAACTTCGAAAGTCACGGTTCGTTGTTGTAGAGACAAAGCTGGATAAATAAGGGATGGAATCGTTATTGTTGACGATTAGGTGGGAAGGAGAACTCCATTTAGGAGTTAGAAGTTAGGAGTTACTGCTGTTTCTTTCCCCGGGGTAAGAAAAATAGTTGGGAATGGAGTGGTAAAAATTTGGGATGGATTCATGGGGAAAAGTATTGGTGGATGTGTTGAAATGTTTTCTGTGTTTTTGTACGTGTTATTTTTTTATTTCGTGAAATATTTTTATTGTATTCAATATGATTTTAATACATACAGAAAGATGGAACGACATTATTTTTAATATTTAAAATTGTTTGTTAAATTTTATAGAAATAAATGAAGATTTGTTTTGAGATACTATCTAACAAGAAACAAATAATCTAAAACTAAAATTAGAAAGTGTGGATCTTCACACATACTTTGCATACAAAATATATATTATACATTTTTACATATTTTATATTTTTAAAATGGAAATTTTTTTAAAGGAGAATCTTGATGTTATGTCATCGTTGACGCTAGTCATAAATTTTAAAGGAAAAGAGTGGCTACGTAAAAGGAGGAAAATTTGTCTGAAATTCTAAATCTTCCATAAGTTTTTTTCTTTCTGTTCGTTGCCGTACGATCTAGATCCCCATTTTAATCTTCCTTCCATGAGGATTCCATTCCATTTTTTATTTCACGTGTCTCGCGAGGACAAAGAAAAAGACAGAAAAAAAAAGAAAAATACGGAAAAGGCTGAAAGCATAAGCAGAGGTGGCTTTATCGGATTCTCCTTCATTGTTTATCCCAAAGAAAAAACAACAATTCGTCCTGAGAACTTTTTCGAGTCCTGATATAGCACGAACGCAAACGAAATATCTCCTAGATAGCTCTTTTCTTTTTCTCTTCATTTTCCTTCTTTCTTTTTTTCGTCAGACGTTTTCAGAAAAAATTACACACACGTGCGGTGGAATAATTAAAGATGATTATCTGACTGGTGTTTGGATCCTTTCAGCGTTTCACGCCACGTTCACGAAACATTCATAAAAATCCACGCTTTTTGCTCACGATTAATCTCCCGGAAAAGGGTAATACGTGTTAGACATTCATATGTAGGAATAGAAAAGATGCAAAGAATTTTTTTTTTTATGCGAGTATTTATGAAAAGTTCATTTCATTCGTTAATCTTTCATCAATTGAGGTATAGTTAATTTTTTTTCTCTTTCTTATATATTCTTTTATGGAAATTCTTTTTTATTATTTCTATTTTATTATTTATTTTTATTATCCTTTTTTTTGATATAAATAAAAATATATAATTAATTATCATATTTTTCAATGGAAATTGAATTTCAAGAAATTTGTATAGAAATTTATATGTCATGAAATAAGATCGTTGATCTTGAAAAGAATCTCAAAATTAATATTTACAACATTATATATTTATAATAGAATTTTTATTATTATCCGTAAATTGATTGAACATTTCATTATCCGAACTACACGTTATCTTTATTTACAGAACATAAAATTTAATTTGAAATTGAATACGTTTATTTAGTATATATAATAACATTGAAATGTAAACGTCTATTCAGTATCAATTATTGAAATGAAATAAAAAATACTTAAAAAATTAAAAAGCAGTAAAAATATAAAATTGACAAAAATATATAATATTAGTAATCTATAATTATTATACAGAAATTAAATGAAAAAAATTATTTGTAAGATGCAATCTTTTACATATTAAAATTTTTTTTAAATTTGTACGATTTGATAGCTTCCTAAAAAATAAGATTTCTAATTTTAAAGTAAAAATTGTTTTTTATACCAATTTTATTGTAAAAAAAAATGTATTATAAAATTTATTTCTTAATATTAACAAATTCTCTTATCTATTAGTTTCAGATAATTATGCTTCTATTATTTAATTAAAGTTCGCATATTTCAACAATAAATAAATTTCACTTCCAAATAAAAAAAAATTTCTTCAGACTTATTAAAAATAATTAAAAATAAAAAAAAAATCTTCATTTTTCATAATCATTTTAAATTTAAACCACGAAACAATAAGACAATACATCATCGAGCCCAAAAAACCATCGCGTCAAATTCATTTCCTCCATGAGTTTCGCTATGCATTGTAATTGGATTCTTACCCCCCAATAAGGATGACCAACAAGGTTGTATCATCCATAACATAAAAATTGATTGTATCATCCATAATATCTGAAAAAATATCTGAATTTCTTGAGCAATTATTATTTTCAATTTATTCACCTTTTACACAAAACAATAAATAAACTCTGGAATAAAATGATAGTATATTTTATGATTTTTCAATGCTTTCTGGTTGATGCAATTTTATATTCAAATTTTATATAAATACTATATAATTTTACATAATATTATATAAAATATGGAAAATGGATAAAAGAAAATGAAATTATCGGTTTTGAAAAAACCAATCAACGAATTTTTTTTTTTTTGTTTGAAAAATGAAAAAATTTTTGATATATTGCTTATCACACTAAGTTCAAGACATAAATCATTGATGGATATAAAATATCAATTTTTACTATATTTACGAAATAATAAAAGTAATTTTTTTTCAATTTTTTTTCAATTTTGTTCATTATATTATTCTATAAAATCGAATTTAAATTATCATTTTAATTTTTTCTTTTTTTTATTGAAATATAAAATTAAAAAATTATTCCATTCTATTTCATTATTCTTAAAGTTTTTTAAAAATTTCATTTTTAATGAAAAACAAGAAGAGAGTTTATAAAAATATACTGGCTTATTTTTTTCAAATAAAAGACTAATAGAGTGAAAATGTATAACTGTTTTTAAGTGTTCAACATCAAACATCAAGATAAAATATTTTTCAATAAGTTTTTATTCATATATGTTAAAAATGGAATAACTTCAAAGCGATATATCTGAGCAAAAAAAAAAAAAAAAAAATTCTATGATGATAAATCAAACCCGATTTCAAAAGGAAAAGATAGTACGGTGAAATTGAAAAAATATTGAAAAAGAATTACTTTCTATATTTACTATTTCAATGTAGTAAAAATATAGAAAGAAAAAAAATATTTTGTATTCATTTATCCTATAAATCTAAAATGATGAACGATTTTTATAGCTTCAATACACAAGAATATATCAAAAATCTTTTTATTTTTAAACAAAAAGAAATTCGTTGATCTGTTTTTTCAGATATATGCCATCATTTTTTCCCATGGCAAACGAGTAAAATTTGTGAAAAGAAAGACGTGTGGAAAAGAAAGAGACAGCAAAGAAAAATATACATATATAAAATAAAAATAATATAATGCTTAATAAGATGTACGATTCTTTCCCTCTGGCGTCACATCACCTACTGCCACTGATTAACTCATTGCCGCCATCTAAAAGAGAAATTTCTTCAATACACAAAATCGGCATTATTTTCAAAAGAAATCGGCAGAAATCAAAATATCTTTTAGCAAACGACCACACTCTTTGTTTAACAGTTTATAATTGTAAAAAATATTTTTAATCTTTTTCTATATAGATATATAAAATTTCAACATAAATTATATTAGTTTTAAGAATCATGAGATAAAAATCATAAAGTGAGAGATTCACTAATAATAAACGAATACGAATCCTTCTATGTACGCAATACGGATCACTTCGAGTTAAGTTCCATTTCAATACGATACGTGGCATTCATGGATCTATCCAAGTGATATGTGCATTAATAATATATTACTTTAAACTCACCGTTTAGATCAATATTACCGTAATATTGGAGATTGTTGAAAAGATTAAATCATTAAATATATTTGTAAACGATGAAAAATTGCTATCTATCAGAATTATTATGATTTCTGTTTCAAGAAAATTTAGAAACTTAAACTTTTTCATAAATGGAATATTATTTTTCAATAAACTTTTTGAAATGCGTAATACTAGAATTTTTATATAAATTTATAAATATATTCTGTATATGTTGTATTTTGTATACTCAATATTTAATAGGATTAGAAACAAATTATTTATTAATAAACATTTGCAAAATATTGCAAATAGTGCTCTCAGTTTATTATTGTAACATTTCTGTTTAATCAATACATTTAAAAAATATAATATTTGTTATAAATAAAAACGATGTTGTGATCGAACAAGATTTTTAAATCTTCTTAAACTTCAATAAAAAAAAAAGAAAAATAATAATTCAATAAAAATGTATCATCGTTCACAAAAATACCACACAATCAAATACTCGCAATACAATTCCTATTTCCAGAAATCCTCTAAACTTTCATATCTTATAAATGATAGAATTCAAAAAATACGTATTACATCCTATCTTTTTCGTTTAGAAATGGACCGAAGTATTTCCAAACCTGATCGATTTCAATTTAAGGAGAGATCGGCGTCATCCACGGCGTCCCCCCTGAAGCGAATTCTCTGTCATCCGAAGATTGCACGGCCGGACTTTACGAACCGCGAAAGACGTCGTCGAAACGATCCTCCTTTGCGAAGGCTGACAGATCGATTCCCTTCGAAATAGGTGGAAGTAAAAAGATGCTGCGGTTTCCTCGATGAAATTCTCAAGAATCTTTCTCAACACCACCACGGATTTCATACGTCAGAGTTTTAAAAGGATCTCGGGCATTTTATCCTATCCCGAGAGCAGCATCTCTTCTATCTCGTATCTTCTCCCTCTCTCTCTCTCTCTCTCCCCCTCTCTCTCTCTCTCTCTCTCTCTCTCTCCCCCCCTCTTTCTCCCTCTCTCCCTCTCTCTTCTCTTTGCATTGCTCTTCTTGCAAATCCTCTTGACGAGGAGTATGCTCGTTTACCTCCGTCTTACTCTTGGCTATCGGAAGGACATCAGACCTAGGATGATAAGTACATTCTCGAGTATTGAGGAAAAATCATATTTCCGTATGACCAGCAAGCTCGAAGAGTATTCTTTGCTTCGAGCGTTCGTAACTTCTTGTTTGCAAGATTCTTATTTTTTCGCTTTTTCATCTTGGAAGAGATATATCGTGACGAGATACTCTTATTTGCAAAAATTAATTCGCTGGTTTTTTTTTAATAAAATTTACGTTAAATCTTATTAGGAATATAACAAAATATTTTTGAATAATTTGCATAATGTTGCACAAACTGAATTGTTAAATTAACTTTCGCGAAATTAAATTTAATCTAATTCAAGTTCTAATTTCAATTTTGACATGGATTAAATTTCAAGAATCAAAAAAATTAATTTATTTTGAAAAAAATTAAAAAATTTTATTCAAAAATTTTTAAAAAGAAAAATATAAATGCAATATTAAATTGTCAAGAGGATAATAGTTTTTTGAATCGATGAATATCGGATTTCATGTTTCATCCTTTTTTCAATATTTTTCGCATCTATTTAAAATGTTTTTTCTCTCTCCTGCTTTGATGAATTTTTTCATTCCCCCATAATCTCCCTTGTTTTTGTATCTCTCACGCGTCTCCCTCCCTTCTTATTTCTTTTTTTCACATTCTCCTCTTTTCTCTCTTTCTCTCTCTCTTTCGCCCGTTTATAGATATCTCCAGTCTGTTTCTCTCCGATTCGTTCAGCCTCTTGTACGTTTTCGTTGGTCCTCGAATGCCCTCCCAGTGCGCTTTTCTTTATCTCGACTATTGTTGTTCCACCTCTGTCGCATCCCCACCAATCTTCCGCTATCACTTCAACCCTCTCCAGGCTTTACAGAAAACGACAATGGCAAGGAGATATCGTTCCACGAACTAAGCACTTCGACTCACTTTTTATATTTCCCTCCGTTATTCAGGATCCGCGGATATCACGCGGATTTGTGCTTTACGATCGGGAAACGTTCTGTCGTATTTGACACCATTTGGCAACAGTGTCTTTACACCGAAGAATTAATCTTTCGAAAATATTTCAACGATTACAAGATTGTTTCCGCGTCTGTTCGGGATCGAGAATTAAAATTTTAGATTTAAATCGCTCATTTATTTGAACCTTATATCATCTTTAATAATTGGATCTCGAGCTCCGAATCGATCGTGTCCGATTTTTCCCGAATCAATCCGAAGATGGGATCTCGGGTGGGAAACTTAATCCAAACCTAACCTAAAAACTTTCTAATAGAGAATATCGAGATCTTATCCGATCTCGCTCGAACTTTTCCGATTTATCCCGAAGACCTAGCAATCTTTCAAAGATCAAAGATAACAAACCTCGTTCCATTTGTTAATTCCTCCTCCTCTTTCATCGGCGGATTAGAACTTGTTCTGTTTGGAAAGATGAGAGAGGAGGGAGGAGGGGAAGTGTCATGGTAGGCAATAAAATTATAAATTCATCGAGCAAAATAGAGAGCAACAACAAAAACATACCATCCGTTTTTCATTTATGTAAATCGATTCGACTCGGTCGTGACTCGTTGAAGGGAACGAGGAAAAGAAAAACTTTTGCAGGGGAAAATCTCCGATTCGATTCGAGTGGCGGGGAGGAGATCGTTAAAAATGTTCAAGTTAAACACGCTCGCGAAACTATCGGACAAATTGTTTCCCTTTCCTTTTCTAGGGAAGTTGAAATACGACGATGACGACGACGACGACGACGACGACGACGACGGTCGAGGATCGAGAAGCACAGAACTTCGTTAGCGATGCCACGTTGAAACTGCATCAAACTTGTCTACTTTCACCTGCAGTTAGTTATTAATACGAAAGCATGGTAAATATGCGCCGTAACTGGAAACAGTTTCGAGGGAACAGTAATAATTTCATTCTGTATTCGAGTATTCTCCGGACTCTGCATTAATGTTTCTTCCTTTCGTCACGATTCTTGCGTCTTCCTCTAAGCGACGTTATTTATCGGCATTGTTTAAGCAAGAGAATATCACTTTTCGCCATTCATCGGTGGAAAATATTTAATTAAGATTATTTATTTTTTTCAAATATATGTTTATGCTCCGTGAATTCGTGACCTATGAATTTTAATATTGTTGATTGGAATACCGTGTCTTTTTTTTTTAACATTGATTTTTTGATAAATATTGAATGTTTTAATTGAAGAAAACATATCGATAATGAATAAAGTAGAAATGTTAGTAGTAACGTAGACTCAGAGTTATTAAAATTAAAATAAATAGTAGTGAATATTTACAAAAAAATAACATTCGATCTCGATGATTTTTTAATATGTTATCAAGATTATCATAATGATTAATGTTGTGAAAATTTTGGCAATTATTATTCATTGAAAAATTATTAAGCCAATATAAATATGAAATTACAAATTAAATAAATTTTGATTTTGATTCTCAGCCACCATTTAGATTCGAATGTATAATATAATTCGATAATATTTATTTATTATTGAATTTTTTTAGAATATCATGAATAGATTTCTAAGCTCATTATATAATTTATAAGATATAATTTTATGAAATGTAGAATAATACAATGTTAAATAGATTCTTATCTCAAATTAGATCGTATTGCATCTTCGACATTGCTTGACAGTCGTAGGAATAGTAATATTATTTTCAAAGTTTTTTAATTTTGTAAGCATAAAATATGGTAATGATTCAAGATATATAATATAAGTTTGATTTTTCGTTATCGAATGATGAAATTACTTCTATCCGTAAAGAAATTGACGATAGAGAGAAGCAAAGTAATAGAGATGAAGTAAGAGGTTATGTTAACAAGAGTTGAGAAGGATTATAAGATTTGCTCTCCACGAAATAAGAAAGATGAAAAACATTTTATCGTGATACTTGGCCTGACAAATCGAGGATGCATTTGCAATCGATTGACTATCGTTTTATAAAATATTACATGAAACAACGATTGAATTTAATATTTGACAAATTTTCTTTATTTATATGTAAAGATACATAAGTGTAAAATCATTTTGAGTTAGAAAGAAGAAAATATGTAAGAAATTCATCGAACATACAGAAAATCGTGGTTCGACTGAGCGAAAAAGGCTTCGAGCACAAAAAGTTTAATTTCACATTAAAATTAAATGAAAACTCGTTTAACTGCTAGCTGATTTTAAAATTTGCATTGTTTTTGGATTTATTTCCTTAATCTGGCTACTAAATTAAAACCAGATTATATGTAACAATAAACTCAATTAAAACTAACTTGAATCTAATTTAATCTAAACTATTTCGTTAATAAAACATTTTCGTTAATAAGTTTCTAATTGAACAATCACGAAATATAATCTTCCCAACATAATTATTGGAATCAAGAATGATAATTTTGATAAGGTTTTAAAAAAAAAGATCATCAAAGATCAAAGGATAAAATTTTTAAATAATTACCAGATAAACAAAATTAATTTAAATGAACAAGAATTTTATTAAAATTCAACGAAAATAAAGCAGATAAAGGTATACAGAAGAAAAATATAAAAACAAATGTTGGAGGCATTGGTTATTCGTTTCATCACAGAATACAACTTCTTCTGTTCGATTAGATTCAGATTCGATGAAAAGCACAGATCAGGATGAAAGCTTTTCAGCTAATTCGATATTCCACGGACGACAATCAATGCCTCTCACGAATCTTCTGGACGAAAACTCTGGCGCGAAGGGCAGCGCGTTTCGAAGCTTTATTTTCGAGGAGAAACTTTTTCCAAGAAGAAGGGAAACACGAGGATTCCCTCATAATACCAGACAGAAACAACACAGTGAAATTCTCGACTGTCGAAGGAAACATCGTGGAACAACGAGATACGCTCCCCTCGCAAGTCGATTCCGCGTTTAAATTCAAGACGCGTACGGAAATCGCGAGACTTTGACTCTCGAATCGCTTCAAATCGCTCGGTCGGAATCGGATTAGCTTTTGAGTGAGTCCCTTGCACGATCGTGCCGATTCTTTCCCCGTCACTTCTTCGATCTGTTTGTCAGTCCTTGAACTACTGTAATCTCAACTGGTGTTTTCATCTGGTGACACGTGGAATCGAAAATAAAGATGATGACAATAGTAAAATATTTTCATGGAAAATATGATGTAATATTGATAGATATCGTTGAAATTATATTTTCAAATTCAGTTTTTGAAATATCGCATTTTCTGTCGTATTAAAACTAATAGTATAAAATTGATATTCATCGAGTGGAAGTAAGCAATGGATAAGAATTGCATGAACGCGGTACTCTGAATTATGAACTTTTCTGTCGGATAACATCGAGTATCGAGAATAAGGATGACGAGTAGTAAGAGATATTGATATAGGTTCTTGGAATATGTAATAAAATATTATAAAATATGGAATAAAATATAGATATCATCGAAAATTATAATTTCAAATTTTGTGAATTAATTTTTAAAAGATCTCCTATATTGTGATACTATTAAAAATAATAGTATAAAATTGATATTCATTGAATAGAAGTAAGCAATGAACTTGAAAGAGTTGAATAAACTCTAATATTATTAAGAAATGCACATAGAATAATTTATACATAGTTTTCTCAAGATAGAAAAAATTATTTTATTATCGATATCTCATTACTTTTCAGAGAAAAATTTCTTTTCTCATTTAAATTTTATAATTAATTTATAGCAATATAACAATTCTTTTAAAACACGAAAATTATAATTTAATGCTAGATTTTTATATTTCAAATAAGAAAGTTATGTGTAAATTTATTTACATTTTCCAAATAAAATAATCAAAATAATCAATCATAATATTTCTGAAAAGAATATCACATAATTTGTAAGAACAAAAGAAAAAAAAAGAAACGAAAGGAACGCGATATTCAGGTCACATATCAAACTCTAACGATCAATTGAAAAAATTCCTCCCGGCGACGTACAATCAAAAGACCTAGGGAAAGAAATAGGACAACGGGAGCTTCGAGAAATTTCATCGTCGTTCTTCGTAACAGAAGCATGCCAAATCGGAAAGTTCCCGAAAATTATGAAGTTGTTTTCCCAGGACGACCCAGCGGAGCGAGCTTTTCAGACTTGTGGGAAACCTTGTGGACCGGGGGGCAAGGGGGTGGATGGCACACGTCGGACCGAATTTACGAGGCGAATACGACTTCTTTGGAACACGCCCCCAGGGGTAAATTATTTTTCCTTGGGGGCCACCATTGTCTCCCGATGTTGCCCTCTCTTCAACTATATACCTACCGATTTGAACATCTCACGGGCTCAGAGAATATCTTTTGGTCGGCGACCATTTTCAAACAAGCTTCTTGTTTCTATTATATATATATATATTTTTCCAATTAAATTATCGATATTTGGAATGATTCCTTGTCCTTTAAATTTCATAAGAAAAATCAAAATCAAAATCTTGAGTAGGTTTTTTTTTTTTTTTTTTTGATTATTTTATAGACAATTCAATATTGGGGATGAGAAAGGGTATAAATTAATAATAATAATTAAATAATAAACGTTTTATCGAAATTCAATATAAATCACGAAGAAGAAAATTAGATAAATTTTTATTTGACATCAATTAATTTTCGTAATTTTTAATTTCATTTTTTAAAATTTTTTAAAATTAAATAACAACTCGTTCAATTGTTAGTAAATTTAATTTGTTTACATTGGATTTTTACACTAGTTTTAATCTAAGACCGCAATAATTTTAATTGAAAGTGAATTGTTTTCAAGAAACGTTTTTTGTTAATAACGTTTTAATGAACAACATAAAATTTTCATAACACTATCAGGATGATGATTGATATACTTATTCACAAGATCTAATATTTTTTTATAAGTAATCGTAAGTAATTACAGTAATTAATTACTTTCTTTTTTTTCATAGTATTCATAGTATTTATTACCCAATTTATTAAACTTTTAAAAAGTTATTAAAAAAGACTAATAAAAAAAATAAATATTTCAATAATAAAACAATTTTACTATTTTTTATATTTTTATATCCAATCTTCAATTTCATTGAAATTACTTTTATAGAGATAAAAGATAGAATGAAATATTTAATGAAATGTTTGGATATTATACTTGGATTCATTTCAATTAACAAGAAAGAAATATGAAACTTCGACAAAGTGCTTATCGATTCACTCAAATCATCATGGAAAATGTGTAACATTTCACATGGAATGTATTAATAGGTTGATCGGGAAATGGAAAGAATTATAATATCGCCAACAATTCCAGAATGAATTTTTAATTCATGCAGAACATATTAATTCTGTGTGATTAAATATTTACATGTAATAACGTAATTTATTTCCGGGAATATGGGAAGAGATAATAAGACGAGTTTTAAAATATAAAATGCGATGAAACGAATAAGAGCCTCGTGATTCTTGAATTGAAGCAGTTTTTTTATTCGAGGGATTGTCACATAATATCGATTTTTTTTTTTTTTTCTCTCAATTATTCGAACAGAAATTCAATTAATCCGTTCCCTCATAACATCGCTAATTGATAGTGTATTCAATTCAGTTGATTCCAGCTAATGTTTAAAATAATACAGCATTCAATAATGAGGATGGTCTTAATAATTTGTATTGTTTGCATTATGAATATGTAAAAAAAATTTCTACCTTTGAATAACGCAGACACGGAACGTACAAATTATGGAATATCATTAAGAGCACCAATGGATAAATTCAATTAAATAAACTTATACCGGAAACCGAGGATAAATTAAACGAAATTCGCGAAGATTAAAATTTGCACGATTAAAAATTTGAATTCTTTGTGTTTTTACGGTATTCAATTATGCTTTCTATATATTAATTTTGTTGAATGAAATAACAACAACAACCTTGATTACTCTAAAATGAATTCTAGAACTTTGTTATGTCAGTTCTCAAAATTTGTCAAATTTTTAACGTTATTAAAATAATAATTAAAATATATATTTTCATCAATTATCTTCTATAAAGCGGATTCAAAAATTGAGATTTATCAATCTCTCAAAATTAAAATTTCTATCACTTATTATATAGAGTGCAACCGAATAATACCGAGAATTCTTGAAAAAGTAAGGAAATAGAATAGAATTATATTTTTTTTTAATTCTATTTTTTTCAAATCTTAGTTTTCAAAATAATCGAATTTAAACATTCATTTATTACATATATATACAATTATATGTATACAATTCAGACTAAAATATGTTTTTCCTTATAATGCCAATCCTTCTTATAAACAATATTTTGTGAAAACATATTTGAAATATAGATTATCTAATTATTGATATAATTATATTCTAATTAATAGAAGAAACAATTGTGTATAAGGAAAAGAATATCATTTTTATTATTATTAATAAAATATTTTTAATAATAAAATACTATTAATAAAATACCGATCAATTGCATCTAGAATTCTTAAAGTATTGCATAAGTACTGTTTACAAATAAAATCGACATTTTACACAAACATGTTTTAGCCATAATTATGTATATATAATAGATATTAACCTCGATAATCTTGAAAAATTTTTCGAACAAAAAATTTTATTCTATATTTTTTCATTTTTCTCGCAAAGAAAGCTTGTCAAGCTTGAAAAACTAATTAAAATTCAGAATACATTGAATAATAACTTCACTTAAAACGCTTATAAGTCAATTCGATACTAATACTAGTTATCCTACATCGATGCTTTGAATAATAAAATATTAAAGTAATTCAATTAAAATAACTTCTATTCTTAATTCGAACCGTTAAAAATCTCTGCTTGACGCGTTATTCGATCGCATTGCCATTTCCAATTACCTCAAAGCCATTGATACGAAAAACTACATCCATCAAAACTAAACCAAAGTTCCTTTTACAGGCCAACCTACCAACCCACCACCAACCACTCTCTCCATCCTCGATTCAAAGAGGTGGAAGCAATTATTCCACTCGATAACTAGTACAGTAACCATCACCATAATCTTCGTCGATCCTGCGCCCGACCGATACTCGCGAAACCACGCGAAACACTCCTAATTGCAGCCATTTCGTTTTTCAATAGGGGATGGATCCGATCCATCGATCCATCGCCACCGCCTTTGAAACATCCTCTCTCGTTCCCTCTCTTTCCTTCCACCCCCTCCCCTTCCCGGAGGATATCTTGGCAAGGGTTTGGTGATGCACGCGTTTCGAGCATACGTCCGGGAATTGGCTCGCGCGGCAATTGCCGGCCAAGAACAAAAGAGCCACGTTCGGAGTTCGTTATGACAGTTCGTTAACTCGGCAAATTGTCGGGCTGTCGTTAATGGGCGGTTGCCAATTATCGAACCGATTACGAACGCTGAATTATCCTGCATTCATTCATTAGTTAACTGCAATTTTCTTCCATGACACGCGAACACGCTCCCGACCCCGTAAACTGTTGATAGCATTTGGCATCGCATCGGTGGTGTCCGGCCTGCTTATTCGCGCGAAATTACGACGAGTTTCACGAGTTTCTCGCCAACGGCTCGTTATAAAACTGTTACTCGAACGTTAATTGCCGGCCGTGAATGGGGGAAAACGTCTGGATGGACGAGCGTGGAGCGATAAGGTTAACGCGATTAAGTTTGAAAGGAGTGGTACAAGTCGGTGGAAGATCGTAAGAGAGAAGGTTCATGATAATGTTATGAATGGTAATCTGATTTGCTCGTTTTAATAACAGGTTTATAGGTTAATTAGGAGCGCTGCGGGGGAGGATGATATGCAGAGGGAGGAGCTGTATATACATATATGTATATAGTAATTACAGGGTCTACACATGAATTTCTTGCGATTAAGTTTAATCTGATTAATGTGAAACAATAAGCTTGTTTTGAGATGCTGTATTAGGAATTTTTCTTTCTTTTTTTTTTTTTTTTTTTTTTGTTTATATTATCGCATCGCATAAGTAATATGTTAGCTTATCCCATAGATAGAGTCTTCGGTCAACGAACGTGATAGACGGTTGTTTTTGAATAGAACTATTAGAATGGGATATAAACTGCAATTATCTGTTGATTAAGAATTTTTTTTAACTTTTTTAACAATAATTGAGGATGTGATTATAAAGTATTTCCGAAGGATCGTTTCAAGAATAACTTGTAATGGCTCCAATTTGGATGGATGCCAAGTTTCAAACCAGATAGAGATATCGCTCTTGTTAAACGACGATCGAAATATCGAGAGTTCTAATAAACAACAAGGAACATTTTTCCCTTAAAATTATGCATCAGAATGCATCTGTCTATCTTTCAAAGTTTTGGCTTCAATTACTCAAATTGAATTGATATACTACAGTTGAATATTCAACTGTAATATAATAAATGATTTCAAAACTGAACATTATCTTCTTCTTCCTACTATACATATTTTGCACGATGATATCAAATCATAATAATCACGCTTTGAACTTTTTATAAAAAAAAAAAAAATTTGAGGAGAAATTAAATATTTTATTCGTCAAAAATATCCAATTCAAGTTATTCATAACACTTAATACACTGCAGAAATTATGAATCCGCGTTCTAAATATTTTTCTTGGAAATGCATACTATGTTCTTCCAGGAACAACATTTATTACTTGTCTAGAATTTGAGATTTGTCAAGAATGAGAGAATAAATATAGTAAATATCTTTAGAATTAAAGCTTTAAAATTTTCTGTTTCAACATTAATAAAATTTAAGTTTTAATTTTAAGTGTATATGAAACATACTTGATCTCTAAATTCTTGAAATTTATTAAAAAAAATATATATATATTTTATAATCGATCAAACATTGTTTCATCGACTATCTAACGAGAAATAATTGCATATCACTAATAATTTTTAAGTCTGTCAAGCCGAGTACAATTCATACGTTACTGCAATTCATCATTGATATCGATGGTACTTGCCCGTTCTATCGTAAACTGTCGCCCACGCGTTGCCAATAAATTCGAAAGCCCCTGTCGCATTCTTCGCGAAACACCTCGGAAAATCCTGATCGGCGGGGGTTCATCGGTTTATTTCGACGATAAAGTCGTTTTATCGGACGGCAGCGCGAATAAAAAGCAGGCGTGCTCGAATAAAAATTCTGATATTCTATCGGCATGGAACATCGACGTTCGTGTAGATGAACGGGGTTGGAATGGGATTCGAAATGTTATTAAAAATCGAGGAAAACGGCAAAGGAACGAAAAAGGAAAGAAAGAGAGAGAGAGAGAGAGAGAGAGAGAGAGAGAAAGAAAGAAAGGAAAAAAAAAGATAGGAAAAAAGATTTGAAGATAACCAGTGGCAAAAATGTAAAGGTACATTATACGTATAATTGCTTTATTATTCTCGAAATCGTTTCAGATGCCGCGTAAATGGGATTTCGATAAAAGTGTCCCTGTTTTATCGTTTAACAATAACGATTCTGGCTCGTTGCGCCGCTTCTTTCCATCGATATTCCATTTTCTTTTTTTTTTTTTTTTTTTTTTTCNTTCTTTTTTTTTTCACTCGTCTCGTATTTATTATCCATCCCCCCCCCTGTCCTTGTTTTAAATAACCGATACACCAGGCATCGAGGCGGATTGAAATTGCCGTAACGAGTATCGGGCAAGGCCGTTGCCCCGCGCGGATCGACATTCGCGTCTAAATATTCGTCGATGGAAACGGTTTACGCCGATGAAATTGATGACGCGGATCGAAGAGAGGGTGGTATAAAGGGGGTGGACCGGGAACCGTTTATTCCGTTTCGAGGAACACGTTAACTTCGAGGCGATCCTTGGTTTATTGCATAATCTCACGAGGGAAATAAGAAGAGTTAAAAGAAGTTTGAAACGAGGATTCGTTCTTGTTTCTTCGTGATTTTCTGCGATCTTTGAGTATCGTTGACATTCGCGGATATTAACGCGTGTAAAAGCTCTGCGAACTTTTTTTTTTTTTTTTCTTTCATTGATTCGCTCGCAGTTTTTATTTTATATATAAAAATTTTAATCTCGCGATTAATTATTTATTTTCCACCGCTTGATTAATTTTCTTGAAATTATTCGAGACGAATGTTAACGTTAGAATTGTACGATGAGTCTTGTTTATCGTATTTCGATGATTATAAATTTCGCGAGATTATTTTTATTTTAAATCGCGAAGAAAGAAAATTTTCAGTGAGAAGTTTTATTATTTGAAAAAGTTTTTTTATCGTTTATATATGCTTGAATATTATATACAGAAGATTAAAGTTGTAATAAAAGTTGGATTACGAATTAAAAATAAATGAAATATAATTTCAGATACAAACTGGAAGTGGCTGGCAAGTCTCTACCCGTGTTGACAAATCTGGACAAAGGTCGATACGGTGTCTTAATCTTTGAAAATCTGAACAAGTACCTGCAGATGGACAAGTGGAATCGCGAATTGCTAGATAAATATTGCAGAGAGTATTCGGTCGGCATCGTGGGATTCGCGCCGTCCGGCGAGGAAAGTCTCGTCGGTGCGCAGCTGAAGGGTTTTCCTTTGTTCGTGCATACTAATCTCAGGCTGAAGGTTCGTTGGAAAAGATAAATTAAATATTAGAAATGATTGCGATTAATATCATGCATTCGTAATTGCATCATATATTGCATATAGGATTAGAATAGTAACATGAATAAATATAAAAATCAATTTGATAAAAATCATCGTGCATTTTATTGTTAAAAAAGAAGTAAAAAAAATCTGAAACCTTAAAGTTATTCTAAAGGATTTGATAATTCTAGTGTTAATTATATAAACATAATTAGATATGATACAAGAATATCTAAGATATAAGATATAAGAATTAATGATTCAAACAATAATGAAACAATTATAATTGTAAAGTAAAAAAAATCTGCAACCTTAAAGTTATTCTAAAGGATTTGATAATTCTAGTGTTAATTATATAAACATAATTAAATATGATACAAGAATATCTAAAATATAAGATATAAGAATTAATATCAAACAATAATGAAATAATTATAATTGACTTGCAAAATAACTAATCTATACTTGAATATACAGTTAAATATCCCGCTGGATTCTCCTTAACGGTTTTCATCTTTTGACCTATTCCAAAGAGAAGCCTTCCTTTCTCTCCCTCCGTCAACCAGTCACCTGTTATGGTAAGAACTTACATTTTCAAATTTTCCTCTCCTGTGAATCCTTCCCTCATATTTACATGGAAATCAATGAAATATCGCAATATAGAAATATCTTTCTAATTTCAACTAATGATGATATTTCGTTGATTTTAAAATAAAAAAAAAAATTACCGAACAAAAAAGAAATTAGAATTTGTAATTATAAACAAAGATTAAACGGCGTGTCCTGAGCCGTTTGAAAGAAGTTTCCAATCGAAACGAGACGCTCAATGATTTCACAATCGAGAAAAAGCAATTTTCTCAAGTGTGAAACACATTCACAGATCGCGAGATGGCCGTGGTTTCTTATTGGCTGTCAGAAAATAAATTTCGTCATAGTACTTGATAATGTTTTGGGCCGGGATAGTGGTTGTTGTCCGAGACGAGCGGAAAGAATCGCGAAACGAGTATTGGCAATCTCCGTTACTGTGACGAAACGATCCTCAAGTTTATTCCGTGGAAAAATTGCAACCAGAAAACTTTGAAAGAGAGAGCATCTATGTAATAAAAGCATCGATCCCTGAAACCGTTATTCGCAATACGACAAACGTGCCCCCAAACGGTTTATCGAGTTTCGCGGGAAAAGGTTGCCACGGTGAATCAATTTGCATGCGACATGAAATCGTGCGTGTCTGTACGATTACCGATAGGCAATATATGCTGCGATTTTGCTTCTTTCTTTCAACGTTACCGTGACACATGTTGATTGGCTTGAATAAAACTGTAAATCTGTGCCGTATCCTTGTTTCTTTTTTTGTTTTCAAAAAATAAAATGGTAACTATGTAAATGAATTCGCTTTGAAAATTGTAACATATATATAGAGTGATATATACATTAATTTTCGTAATAATTTATAGCAAAGTGAAATGAAATCTTGTAAAGTTTAATGCATTACAAAATAAATTAGTAAATTGGTATCTATTGATTTAATTGAAGATACTTATCATTATAATGGAACTATGGATTTACATCTTGGTTAAAAAAATTAGAATCATTTTCACAATTTTCAACATATTTCATATTTTCGATAAAATTTAATGGCCTGGACGATATTTAATAGTTAATTATAGTTTTATTAATTAACATTTTTATTTACTAAAATACATACACACACATTAATAATTTAATATATTAATAGCATATGTATATGATAAAATATATATATCGTTTTATTACTATTCTTTATTCTTGAATGATGTTGCCAAATATCGAATTTTTTTTTTTTTTTTTTTTGAATCAGCTAATATATTTTAGATATATATAAATATTTTATTTTAAGTAGATTCCAGATTTTTATTCTTTGAATTCATATCAGGAGAAGTGCTTAGCTATGGAAAATGTAGTAGAAAATAATAAGATATTATATATCGTAATTTATAATATATTAATATATAATATATTAATATTTGATAAAATTTGTAATTAAATTTCGAACTGGCTTTTAAATTTTACTAAAAATATAAAAAAATATTGAAATATTGAAAAAGTTGTTCTAATTGCATATATTGGCCAGTATATATATTGAAAATATATGTAATTTTAAAAAATTTTTATTTATAGCAATAATTATTTCTAACTTTAATATTGAATTAAATGTATTTTTCTTATATAAACAAAATTTTAGTTGTAGTCTATTGTGAACTTTTAAAACATCAAAATCTTTCATAACTTTGAATAATTCATAGAAATTTATGTATCTTAAAAATTTAACGAAATGCATCGATTTTAATAAAATATTTTAACAACACAGAATATATTTCCGTAAATTTCCGTAAAAGTAGATACGTGCGGATTATGTAATTGTCTGATGCTTATTCTACTTTACGAATTATCTTATCTACTTAATGCGACTTCAATAGAATTTTTCAATCACGCTTTATTTATTTGTACTTTAATATTAATCCATATTTTTAAAAATGTGTTTATAAAGGAAAATACTTCTAATTCCATCAAATTTATTAATTTATTCATATGATATATATTCATATATTATTCATATAATATTATTAAATATTTTCTAAATGAGTATTATAATTCATTTAAAATATATAAAAGAATGGGATAATCAATACGATATTAAAAAATAACATAAGTAGCAATATCTCTCTATCGTATCCTCGAATTTCCACTAAACTATTAATTATTATTTTAATTATTATTGAATTTGTTAAAAATGAATTTAATTAATTCCTCATTTATACTTTATTTTCTCAATTTAATATGATGATGTTTTTCTCAATTTAATATGATGATTTGATGTTTCTCTACATCAAATTGCATTATAAATATCAATCAATAAAAACGAAAAGATAAATAATTATTTTATTGAAAGCAAAAAAATAAAAATTTATATGATAGATTATTTGAATTCTTTGGAGGTAACGTATATTCAACTTCGCATTGCTTCGATTTTACTATTTTCAATTTTGTCTCTTCATCAATAAAGAAAAATAAAAAGAAGGCAAACGTAACGCTTTTCTTTTCTTTTTTCAAGTTCATACTAAATAATAACATATAAAGCTATATATGTCTAGTTAATTTAGAGGAATCGTTTATAAATATATAATTACTATGCAATTACAAAAATGAAGATCTTTATATTAATGGATTTGACAAAATATAAAAAGAGACATTTTTTTAACAAATAACAAATAACAAATCGTCAATTTTTTTTACTATTATATTAACAATAAAAGATATATTTCATGTTAAAAAAAATAACAAAAATCAATTTTTATACGAATAGTAGAATATTAAATTGAACATGAAGAATGGATGATAGTTAAAAATCTATAACATGAAGCAAAGATCTTAATAAATAATCTAAAATTTTCTAAAAACATGATATTAAAATAATTTAAATCTGATATAATAAAATGATATCAGAACGTTTATAATGAAATTTTATACTATGGATATTTTCGATTCTTATTCTTTCTTCTCAAAATTAAGAGAAGAAAAAAATAAAATCAGGAAAACTATTCACGTATAGGCAACAAGTTCCCTAGTTGCTGACAAAATGAGATCGGTCTTTCCTCCCTCAGGATGCACAACTGAACGCGGCATCTCCTATCCTCCGATTAACCAGATCCGGGGAAACGGCCTGGGGACCACTTCCTGGCGGTGACTGGACCATTTTTCAAGCCAATCACAGCACTTACGAACCCCTGGCATGGGCACATCGGGACAGCCTCGACTATCCGGCTAATAAAAGTCCTCTGGCGACTGTCATTCAGGTGAGACGTACGAATCGCATCGTGCTTTTTCGCCCATATCTTTCTACATCGTATGTTCGAATCAGAATTGGACCGGGATTAATCACGTAATGAAACGTGAACCACTCTTGGAATAACTAAAGTTATATGATCTCTGGTAGATTGCAGAAATTTTAGAGAGAGACAAGACAATTAAATTAGTTCGTGTTCCACTTATTACCGAACTGAAATTGGATTTTAATATGACTTTAACCGTCGTTTGCAATTTTACTCACGCCGTATATTTTTATCATAGAATAAGAAAAGAATAGATTTATCATTCAGAAAATTCCAATTTCTCTTCAAAATTTTACACTTAATTTTCGTATATTTGAATAGGTTTTAATTTAAAGTTTAAACGAGATATTCCTTCTTATTTTGAAAATTCATAAAATTTATACGAATATCAAAATATAATATTATAATTATTTAGCAATGAACAATGGAAAATAATTATCAGATAGTAGAAAAAAAAATCTAGATTTTTCAATTTTCCAATCAAAGAAAAAATTTTGAAAATTTTATTAAATTCGCTATACATAAATTTATTTTCATTACAGTTGAATATTATAATCGGAAAATCAAATGAAAAAAAAAGTTGCAACAGTATGAAGTTGCTTGATCGAGAGATTGAATTTAAAAATTAAAAATCGAAAAGTACAAATTATTTCTACTGTATAATTTTCAATTAAAGAATAATATCAACAATTTCCTATTAAATTATACGAATTAAGGATCAAAATTAAAAACAACATGGAACGGGAATGGGCATCTTTAATCGCAAAGGCAAGAGGATCTCAAATTCGCATCGACCAACGTCAACTTCCGTTCCTTCCTTAATTAGCAAATTAATTAACGCACCTCCTGTTTATCGCTTTTCTTTTCGCAGTTACCAAAGCTCCTTGTCCCTCTCCCCTTCCCCCCCCCCTCTCCCCTTCATGCCTTCCTCCTGTAATTTTATCAGACGGTGTCTCGCTTTGTCGGATCCGAGTAAGCTAACATAATTGCAAAGAATATTAATTACAGCTTACAAAAGGGGACGTATACACCGGGTTTTCTCTTTTCTTCCTGGTTGGTTGGAAAAAATGTGCACGCGTTAGAATCCTATCCAACCCTCTCGAACTGTTTTCCTCGAATACATCCGCCCTTTGTAGAATCTGTGACCCGATACCGATGAACAGGAACAACGCTCTTCTTATACGGATTATTAATTATTAGCTGCATTGTTAACGTTGTACAAAGTGACGGTGGATCGCTACGTTCGTTTAATTAAATACGATTCCGCGTCCCGTTCTTTTGTCCACATATATATATATGCTTGATTTTTTTTTTTTTTTTTTTTGCAATTTTTCCGTGTTTATCGTGCGACATATACGGGTATTCGCGAAAAAAATTTCGTTAACGAACGAGTCTTTTTAAAATTTTGCCTCTCGCACGAGAATTCGATGATGGCAAGGAATTTTTAATTTGAACGAGAACATTTCCTTTAACGAGGAAGGGAATTCCGATTTTCTATTCGCGTGGAATATTGTTGTTGGTAAGTATACCGCGTGGCAGAAACGTGGTAAACTTCGGTAAACACGCGAAAATACTGGAATCCTTTGCTATTGACCTCTGATCAGTTTGAGGATTAGAATGAGGTAAATTGGTCGACAGATGATGGGTTTGATTTCTGGGTCGTGAAATTTCTTTCGAATTTTTTTTTAAAAACGAAAGATTGCAAAGAAAGATTTAAATTGAAAAGATTGTTCGAGATTTATTCAAAATTCAAAATTCATTCAAAAATGAAGTTATTGCAAAAAAATAAACTAAAAAAAAGATTATTTTTTTAGATTACATTTTATTTGAAAATATTAAACGAGATAGTTTAATTTTAGATTATGAATATACATTAAATATATTGCATTCTCATTTCGAAGTCATTTCTTATTTTGAAAATTAATTTTTTCAAAAACTTAGACAACGTTTTATGATATATTCAGATTAATAATATCAATAAAAATACCAAACTATACGATAAGATAGATTGTAAATTAATCGAAATATCAGGAAACAATTCTGCGAAGCTATTCTCTTAGACAAGACTCTTCCTCTCGTAGAAGTCTTATTTTCTGAAGAAATGTTAGTCCGAGGAAACGAAAACAAATGTGAAAACGCCACCCTAGTTTCATTCCACGAACGATGTCTTGAATCTCTTCTGCAAAAATGAAGATGGAGGATAGTAAGAGTAGAAATGGTGTTTCGAGTATGAAAGAGGGAGATGTGGTTCTAAGTAATGCAGAAGGAATGAAGAAAATAAATGAAAGTAATGGCAAAAAAAATAACATTCTGCTGGAATGCGAGAAGGGAGTAGTAAATAAAAAACAATAAATTTAACAAAACAGAAAAAGAATCATAAAGGGAAAATAATCTTTTAAAGTAAGAGGGAAAAGTAATAAACAAGATAAGATACGCAAGCAAGTTGTAAAATTTAAATTTTAAATTAAAGAAATCGAAAAAAATTACAAAGAAATAAACACAAATACACGATAAGCAGATTATAAAAATTAAAACGATTAATGTTAAATAACGATTTAAACGATATCTAGAATGGAGAAAAAAACTAAACAATAAGAAACCAAGAAAGTTAATAAGATGAAGGGAGAATAAACCGAAGATAAAGTTGAAATGGAGCTGTGGCCGGTGAACAACAGTAGAGCGAAATAATAAACGTGAAATAATGCAAATTGGGGTAAAAGTGAGGGTAAAATAAAAACGGGTGAATATTTGTCAGAGAATGGAAAACGTGTGACGGAGATGGGATATTAAGAAGAAGAAAAATGGACAGATTAAACGAGCTGTGAGGATCGTATATATATATAAAAATACGAAGAAGAAAAATTAAGGAAGGGTGGTAAAAGGTTATTGCAGGGGCGAGATAGGATACAGGCAGGACCTCGAGTACAATCTGTAAAGCTGTTTCACATTCAGGGCCGTTTTACATTCGCTTTGGAATTCGCGATTGCGAGATTC
The DNA here is from genome assembly GCF_014066325.1 of Apis laboriosa. Classification (NCBI taxonomy): domain Eukaryota; kingdom Metazoa; phylum Arthropoda; class Insecta; order Hymenoptera; family Apidae; genus Apis; species Apis laboriosa. The sequence continues at coordinate 657,096 of NW_025223827.1, forward strand.
CACGACGATGTAAAGGCTCGGCCGGAAGCTGAGCGTGTACCGGATGAAAGCGGCGGTGATCTATACGGGACGCAAAGATACAAATGCGAAGAAGACACTGACAGCGAATCTTTCTTGACGCGAAGAACTTCCGCCACCATGCAAACAGGAAATATTCATCTGATATAATAAACAGTCTAGACGTGATATCATCTGCTTTTACATGGCCATCTTATATTCGCGTATCTTATATCCTCGATGGATTCGCTTCGTTTTCCGTCCGCCGGAAAAAATTGAGAAAATTTTTTATTAAAAATTAGAAAAAGGAAAAAGAGCTTCTCCTTTTTTCTTTTTTTTTGTCTTTTAATTTTTGAACGCCATCATGTCTCCACGTCTGATAAATTTTGCGGCGATATCGTGTCACTTGCGTACCGCTTGAGCACGTAGATTCAGGGATCGTGCGACTTAGGGGCGGGTATAAGTAGATTTAGGGACCGCAACCCTAGAAATGTATGAGCAAGGGATATTTAGATTTAGGACCTTCACAGTAGAAATTCTGCGAGTAGAAACATCATTCTTGAAATTGTCGAGCAAATTTTAGCATTCGTTTGAAGTTGAATAAAATTATCGTTGAAAGCAGATATATCGTTCAATTGATCTATCTACATAAAATTTAGGATATTACAAAATCTAATAGCACGTTACAACGTTAGATGATAATGAAAAAAAATTCAAATCAAGTTCTTCTAATAATGATAATAAATCTTTTCTATTGTCGACTTAATATCTTAATATCTTTTAAATAATGATGAATTTCTTTTAGAAGACAATGGAATGAAAAAATTCTTGGATAATTCTATATCTTCTGTCTAATGTAGAACTTAATTTATCAAAAGGAAATGAAATGTTTCATATATATTTTTACATATTTTGTGATATCCATTTTCTTCTTGTTCTTTTTTTACGATTTAGAGAATAAATAAGATATCATTGCACTAAATATTAAATTGTATAAATTACATAAATTAGAAAAATTATCTATTCTGTTATTTATTATATAATATTTAATTTTTAACTTATGTTTTTTAAAAAAAATTTATTTATTAATATTAAATTCAATAAATTTTAATTATCTAAAATTGATACATCGTCGATTATATCGTTGAGTATACACTTCTCGCATACGCGCATTCGTCGCCGATTCAAGATAATCCCAAACAAGCAATTTGTTAATTGCACTACAACCAACCAGGAATTCTCAGTTGGCCGGGCTGCGTTTTGAAACGTTCTCCATGAACAGAGCTTGTTAGCAGTAAACAACAATAATAATCTCGCTGATAACCCCATTATATAGCCATGGCTGATAGGCCAGAGATTCACGGATCACAGGTAGCCAGGTAATTAAATCAGGAGCCAATCAGCCGTTGGTTCATTCGATTAATGAGCATCGACGCAGGACCGGGTTCGTTTGTCGCTATTCGTGCTGACAATTTATTTCGCTTCCAGAACTCGCGATAACGCCACCGATCACATCCTTGATAAAGGATCCATCGTAAAGAATAAGTAACACAGAATTTCGAGCCATTCCATTTGAAATCTCGGCTATCAATCATAAAGTGTCTTTTTTTTTTTTTTTTTTTTTTTTTTAAATATCGAGGCCACTGATGAATTGCTCTTTTCAACGTCTCGACAATTTCTTCATGGCTTCTTCTTTTTCTTTTCAAGCAAATGAGCTTGAAATTCGATTAATAAAACGTTCGCTTTATTTGATGAAAAGAAGATTATTGATGGAAATGTTCGCTTTTATCGTTAGGAAAAGAATCGAAATCCGTCCTCCATCGGATTCGAAAACTGGATTCTCCGTTTAATAGAAAATTTTTCTAACCAATCAGATCATTCAGATTGGTCGAACGACGATTTCTCCGCCCACAGCTTAATATTCAAACTGATTGATTTGCTTGGATTGCTAGATAAGTTGGTTACATTGAAAATTCTAAAAAAATTGATATATACATATACATTGATTATTATATTTTTTGGTATTCAAAAATTAATCCTCTGTAAAAAATTTTTCCATGTATCAATTTTCAAACGTTTTTGGATCTATATTGGATTCTATCTATATAGATCTATATTCATTATTGTGAATAAAAATTACATATACATATATTCTAAATATATTTTTAACTAAATTTCTATATTTTTTTTCTGTTTTGAACGCAACTTGAAATATTTATAAAAAGATACCACGATTTTCGATTTCAATGATTTTTTAACATGTCACATTGAAATTGTTGTGAAAATCTTAGTTAAAATTCGTTGTTTTTTAAAATGTTATTTATTAATATTAATAAGGAAACGATTGTCAAATTGTCATTAATTTAATTTAATTTAATTTATTTTAACTCAACCATATAATTTATGTTAATTCTGAGTTTAATTTCACTTCAAATCAGAATTAATAAAAACTCTTTTAATTGTTAACCAATTGTTTGAATTAAATTTGATTCCTTAATTTGGCCATCGTGAAGCGATGGGTCATCGATTATCTGGCAATAAATCTGATTAAAATTAATTTAAATTGTATTAAATAAAATCTTCACAATATTATTCAAGATGACGATTTTTAAAATGACATTATATTAAAAATCATCGATACAGAGGTAATACTTTTAATAAATAATTATTGCAACTTGCAATATAGATATTCCAACAAACAAAAATAATTATTGTTCTACATTACATTTTATTAGCATCTCATGTTAAAAATAAAGACTTACTATAATATTCATCGAAATAATAATCACTATTAAAAAATGCGTTGTGTTTCATAAATGGCGATTTTCTCTTGGAAATCGCATCTAGATATATCGTGTTCGTCGAGGAAAATAGAGTTGTTGGAAGGCATTATTATAATACATCGAAGCAAAACATTTTTGAAATTAACGCGCCCTTATATACGCGCCGATCGATAAGCATCAACGCGTCAAACGCGCGCAAACCCATTAACGTTGCACGCAATCGTTCGATGAAAAATAAGTGGAACGAGATCACCATAATTTCACTGCGGCCAATGAACAATTCCTACTTTACATAACGGATCATCGATCGACGCGTGCGATGATCGATAATCGACTTCATTTTTTTTTTTTTTTAACCGAGTTTTCAACATCGATGAACTATGTTGAGAGAAAGGAAAGGAGAAAAGCTTTAAGTAACTCTGTTTCTTTGCGAGAGAATCTAATTTAATATGATTAACATGGTTTGATCGATGAAAGGATAGTTCTTTTGATTAAATAAAAATAAAATTCTAATAAGTTATCAACTATTCTATATGATAAAGTTTAAAATATAAATCTTAATTTGGAATATATATTAGAATATTATTTCAAATCTATTATAAGAGCCAATTTGTGATTTGCAATTTTTTTATTTCTTAAATATTTTTTTTTTTTTTTACTATTTCTTCTTTTAATTAATTATTCATAATATACAAATAAGAATATTATATAAACTCTATCCTGATTTTTCAATAATTTTGAATTTGAAAATCTTATGCATTATTTATATTTACTCAAATTAAAAAATACATTGTATATATTTCAATAGAGATAAAATTTTTATTTTGAAAATCAGGCTTACTCCACCACATATAAAACGTGAAATCTCTCTATTCAAAATAACGATCATGCCAGAATACAATCGCAATTCGAATCGAATATATCGCTCTTGAAAGCGATTAAAAGGAGATTAGCGTTCCAGTTGCCCCTCTCATAACCTGTTAAAACCCGAGAACGATCGAAATCCGCTTGAATATCGAACCTTAATTTCCACGGAAATCCTCCTTCCGATGAGTATGTATTTTTTTTCTCTCTCTCTCTCTCTCCCTCTCTCCATTTTTTCCTCACTATTCATTGTGGCCCCTTTATGCGCTAGGATTATCCGCGAAATTTGATCGATATATTAAATACCTGGAACTCGTTATCAGCTTAGTAAACGAGCTATTTCGAACTGTCTCGTTTAATTCTCGCTCATTCCCTTCGAAATATAGAAAAAGATATAAATATATATATATATATCGAACGTTGTCTCTTAAATGACAAAGATCAGATTATATCATATTCTGATAAACTTAACGAACCTACATTGGATTTTTATTATTGCAGGATCACGGGAGATACGATGGGATTCAGAGAGTCTTTTTTGGCGGAGGATTACGATTCTGGTTACACAACTTGTTGTTGCTCGACTCTCTTTCCTACTTGTCCCACGGCCAGTTGAGCCTAAGCCTTAATCGCATGATCTTGGTGGACGTCGATGATATATTCGTCGGTGAGAAGGGAACGAGATTAAGAAAGGACGACGTGATGGCGCTGTTGATTACCCAACAGAGGATCCAAGCGTTGGTACCTGGTTTCAAATTTAACTTGGGGTTTTCTGGAAAATATTTCCATCACGGTACCTCCGAGGAAAATCTGGGGGACGATATGCTTCTGGAGAACGTCGACAGGTATATATATTTTTTTGATATTTTGTTTATCGATAAATAACAAAAGATATCGTCTTTTCAGATAAGATGAGAAATCTTAGTTATAGTATTTGGATAAAAGTCAGTTTAAGGTAATTTGTTTAAAAAACAAGATAAAATAGAACGAGAGATGAGTAATATCACATGTTTACAAGATTAATGTCTTTCTACGGTTGAATTAAGAACGATTTGTGAATGGATTTTACGACGCGTATGATGAGGGAAATGGAATTGGCGGAAAGTTATTGCGCGAATAGGGTGGTAAACAGAGCGCAGAAAGATTTACTATTGGCGCAAATTGACGTATTGAGACCGTACACGTATTACGGTTGATCGCGGAAGTTGCACTTGTTTGCGAATCGTCGCGATTTGTTCGAGTAATTGCTTTCCTCCACAGCAATTAAAATCGATTATGTACACTTTGATTAAATAAATAGATAAAGTTGTTCGCCTCCATTTTTTGAAATAAAATTTTTTTTAATCGTTTAATTAGAAAGATTTAAAAATCAATTTTACTCGACATATATTTTTTTTTTTTTTTCAAATTAAAATCAACATTATCTAAATTGCAGATTTACGTGGTTTTCTCACATGTGGAATCATCAACAACCTCACCTTTACGAGAATGTAACGCATCTACAATTAGACATGGCGTTGAACAAACAATTCGCGAAAGACCACGGAATTCCAACAGGAAGCGGTTACAGCGTAAGTCCTCATCATTCCGGCGTTTATCCGGTCCACGAAGGATTATATGAAGCGTGGAAAAGAGTGTGGAACATCAAAGTCACAAGCACAGAAGAGTATCCCCATTTGAGGCCAGCTCGATTAAGAAGAGGATTTATTCATCGTAATATAATGGTAAATTTTCGTTAATCATTATTTTAACATCGATTATAATTTATTCTTTTTTTTAATAATTTTTAAGAAATAAAATAACATTTAATTAATAAAGATCCATTTAAGATTAAAAATTTTTTAACAATAACATGTGTATTATAAAACAATTTATATAAAAATAATACAACAATAAAATTTAAAAAAAAATTCTATTATAATAAACACAACACAAGATTTGATATATCTAAGTCTTTTACAATATTTATTAAAAAAGTACATTTTATTAAATCGAATCAATTTGAATAATCTTTTTCGAGAATTGAACAATTTTTTTTCTCTATTTTTCTATTACAATGTCAATTGTTCGACGTTAACTGCTTGCCTGTTCGAAAACTAAGTTAAAGCAATAAACGAATTCCTAATCGAACAAACGAACGAATCGATAATTTCACAGTTTCGTATTTTCCACTATCAACACTTTTTCAACACTTTTATTCGCATTGTCTCGCATTGAGGAACAAGAATACTTCAAAACTTGAGGATAAAAATCGATGGATCGACTTGATATAGCAAATAAACGACATGACAGCGATAAAATTGCAAGCGAAACGTCTTTTCGTTTTTGTGAATTCTTTCTTTTGTGGATTTTTCGACGGTTAAACAACCATCGAACCGATAAAGAAGAATAAAGGATTGATTTCCCTGGAGCGAACAATTCTATACTGCGATGAATTAAACGATAAAACGAAACGCGTGACAATCTCTTTTCTTTGTTTCTGTGCAAGGTTCTACCGAGACAAACCTGTGGCCTTTTCACACACACAATCTTCATCGATAGATATCCAGGCGGAAGAGAGAAACTGGACAGATCGATACAGGGTGGCGAACTCTTCCAGACAATCGTTCACAATCCTGTAGGTAATCCAGTACTTATTCTATAATTTGTTTTGGAAAAATTTCTCAAATTCATTATCATTTCTTTCAGATCAATATTTTTATGACGCACATGTCGAATTATGGAAACGATCGTCTGGCATTGTACACCTTCGAGTCTGTGATTAAATTTATCCAATGTTGGACGAATTTGAGATTATCCAGTGCACCGCCTCTTCAATTAGCGGAAAGATATTTTCAACTCTATCCTGAGGAATCTGATCCTGTGTGGGGTGTAAGTTGTTATTATACTGCTATATAATATCAAGTATAATAATTTTTCAAGTTGCGAATAATTAAGTTTCTCTTTCGTGTTAAAGAATCCCTGTGATGATCAGAGGCATCAAAAGATTTGGTCGAGGAACAAGACGTGCGACCAACTACCAAGGTTTCTGGTAATTGGTCCTCAAAAAACTGGCACTACTGCTCTCTATACTTTCCTCTCCATTCATCCTGCGATAAGCAGCAATTTGCCAAGTCCTGACACTTTCGAGGAGATTCAGTTCTTCAATGGGAAAAATTATTACAAAGGCCTTGATTGGTGAGTTAAGGTGAAATTAAGAAGTTAACACATTTATTAATTTCGATGTGATACATTTTAATATAATATATACTTTTTAATATATATATATATAAAATATATATTTTATTACAAAATATAAATATCGATAATTCTGTTGGTATTGGCATAATCGCCATGGTGGTTGGACGCGTGATTCTTTTCAACTTTAGAAACACGCAAATCATATCAATTCACATTTATTTATCATTCTGTTTCATCCTCAGGTACATGAGCTTCTTCCCAGCATCGAAAAACGAGAGTTCGCGGTATCTGTTTGAAAAATCTGCAACTTATTTCGATGGGGAGTTAGTACCACGCAGAGCTCACGCTCTTCTACCCAGAGCAAAATTAATTACTATACTACTTTCGCCTGCTAGGCGTGCCTATTCATGGTACCAGCACACGAGAGTTCATGGCGATCCTGTAGCAAATAATTATTCCTTTCACTCGGTTATCACTGCAAGCGATACAGCACCAAAACCCCTACGCGATCTCAGGAATAGGTAGGTTATAATATTGTACAGTCATTCGAATAATTTTGTTGCAACGAGCACTGTACTATCTATAGTTGTTCCAAATAAAATAACGAGTCGCTAAAAAATTCTTGAATAACTGAATAGCTAAATAATAGTATTATCTTGTTGCCATAGATAAGCAAAGATCTAAATTGCTAATAGATGTTCGAATACATCTATGTTTATATGGTTAAATATTAATCGTACTCGAGAAGATAGATGCGACAAATATTATTGTTCGAATCTCTTACAGATGTTTAAATCCCGGAAAATACGCTCAGCATCTGGAAAGATGGCTTTCCTATTATCCGCCTCAGCAATTGCACATTATAGACGGCGAACAGTTGCGACAAAATCCTGTAGAGACGTTGCACGAGTTACAAAGGTTCCTCAAGATCACGCCCGCTTTTAATTACTCGTCTCATTTGAGGTACGATCCGAAGAAAGGATTCTTTTGTCAAGTTACCAATGAGGATCGAACGAAATGCCTTGGCAAGAGCAAAGGCCGTCAATATCCGCCTATGGAGGATAAATCGTACAAATTATTACAGGTATTTATGATAAAACGATTAAAAAATTGAAAGGATGATCGGTTTAATCTATTTGTTTCTTTGCAGAGATATTATTTATCCCACAACACGGCTCTAGTGAAATTATTGAAACGGCTCGGGTTGAGAACTATCCCACAATGGCTGAAGGAAGATCTTACCGACACGGTGATGACCTAGCAAACGTCGATTATATGAAACGACACCGTTTCTGAATTGTTTATCTCTACGGTGAACGAAATTCACCGGTTATTAGCTGAAGATCTGTAACATAATTGTACATTCGATATATTCCACTGGACTCCAAATCCTCGACGGAAGGACCATTGCAGTGGCCTATCCCAGTGGTTTGGCCTAAGATCCGTGGGAAGCCTGCGAAACTAGTCACTAAACGATTTTAAGGTGAATCGTGACTGTCGATCGTTGTTAAGCCAATAGCACTATTATTAACGTTATATTATTATTGTCATCGTTGTTGCGTCGTAGAAAACATGATTATTAAGAGTACAGCCCGTTCGCTGGTGCCATCATCCGTCTGTAATGATTGGACGCTTTTCGTTCTGATCTTTACTACTAAAAGATAGTACTATAATATAATAAGAAGAAAAAAAGAGAATTCCTAATTTGTACTCGAGTTAAATTCTTCTTCAATCTTAGTACAACATATTTTTCTTCAACGAAGAAGACGACAATATAATTAATAAATCAAAAGACCACAAACAGAAACGCACATTTTGACTTTGCGTAATGATAATCATAAACAATTTGTCGACTCGGGTACAATGACTCTTTACAAATTTGAGTAGTAAAGAGAAGAAGGATGCTTTAATGAGTGAAATTAGAAGCGATCAAAAAAAAAAAAAATTGTATTTTAGAAACTTGACTTTTGTGAGACAAGATCTGTCCAAATCGTGTTGCAATGTTTGAAGAGATTTATTTCCTCATGAAAATAATTAATGGATAAATCGAATTTGTTGATATTTAAATCGACGATCCGTCAGTCCTTCACTTCTGGTACTAATTGCAGGATTGCTTCTGCGAGTGTGAGACTTTTGGAAAGTTTGAACTTTTTTCTCGCCCACTTACTCTCTCAGAGACACGATGTACATTAATTCTCGTTGTAAGCGTATTAAAATAAAAAAGTAAATAAATAAAAAACAAGAAAAAAGCTATATGATGATTCTATGTATATTTTGACAATACTATTCTTGGTACTGCTGATAGAAAGTCGATAAAAGATGTATGATCGCGTCCGTTTGTACATTTATGTATTGTATTGTTTTGATGTGATTATAGATGTATCATAATGACTTAATAAGATGGAAAATCAGAAACTATTTCACAAATGATTATTGATGATCATTTTTTGGCGAATAATGACGTTAAGTGGAGAAGTGATAACTGCCTATTTGCAATAATTGCATACTATCACGTTTAAAACATACAAATTTTGGATTTAATAATAATCCTATGTTTGAAAATAAAATAGTTTTTATTCATTGTTGAAGAAAATCATGAGATTTTTGGAAACTTTAATACCTGATGTATTATAATGAATCGTATATCGTGGAAATTGATCAACTGCTGTGAATAAAATTGTGTTATTCACAAAATAATCTAACGACGATAATTATTTGTTGGAAGCATATCAGTTACAACTATCTTCGTTACTTATAGATACGATATATTAATTTTTATTTTCTTCATAACTAGATTTAATTCGTTAAATTTGATCCGATTATTTCTGATATGCTAATTTTTTAGCATTATTTTAATATTGATTAATATTATTCATCTATAAATTATAATAATTATATAATAGTGTCTCGTTTTAAAAAATTCTTGTTACTTAAAATAAAAAAAAAGATTAACATGATAAATATTTATTTATAATTATTTGATCATCGTAAAAATAATACACATTACAAAATTTATATTTGATCCAAAATGTACATTAAAAATTATAACGTCATTCTCTGTAAAATATATATTTAAAAAATATCATGTATCATCAGTAATGAAACATTTTATATTACGAATTACTTTATCAATGTTATGTTACATTTTGTATATTTTGTTTTCATTTTTATACTGCCGTTAAAACGTATCACGTGACGTTTAACGAATCACATGTACAAAATTTATTGTTAATATAATAATAATTAATGATAATGGTATTAACATTAAACGATTGATTTGTTTTGTCAAATCGTGCCATTTTACCAGTGTTGTATATACAGTTGTATTATTGTACCAATTGCGGCGTCGGATCTCTAGAGTCAATATTATATTCGATTTTGTTCGGCATGGCGGTAGCAAAAATTGTCCGATTTGCTACTAGCTGACAATAATATGTGACAAACTGAAATCGCTAAAATTATAGCAAGATATTCAGTATTCGAATATGAAGTTTTAAATGCTCCAATTAGCATTATTTCATCGTTGGTTCTGCTATATGTATAAACATTTTTTTAATATAATAAAATTTTCGAAAGCAGATAAAATTTTAATTTATAAAATAAAATTTCATTAATTTTTTTTATTTAAATATTGTCTGTTGATGTAAATGTTTGAAATAATATGTTGTATTAAAATTATAATTGTTAAGTAATTTATTCAATTATAATTATAATTATTAAGTACTCATTTCATTTATCGAACACTAATTACATTATATTTATGTATATAAATCAATAAATTAATAAATCACTAATATTTTACACAAAGTTAAAAGTGAATCAACGATAAAATATTGCTTATGTAAAATCACGCGCGTATTTGCATTTCAAATTATATAAATGAACGCGTGAAAAATAACATTTTGTAGATGTCCTAACAGGCTGTTGTGTAAACGAAAAAACGAAAAAGAGAGAAAAGCTGTCATTGTATGAATAAAAAAAAGACGCGTGTAGAATATGTGTATGACTTTAATAGAAACTTTAATTATTTAACTTAAAATTATTCTATTGTAAAATACTGTAATAACTGTACGAATAATCCGTAAGTTCTAATAAAACAAGGGTTAAAAATCTTCGATATTGAATTTCTTATAACTATTCTTTTATTGTTATATATTTTGAAAATTCATTATAAAAGAGATTCTTAATTTTTTTTTTTTTTTTTTTTTTTTTTGAAGTAAAATCAAATCCTTTTCTTTGCATTAATTGATATAATTTGATTAGTCGGTTTTATATAAATATTTAAAAATTTATATTTTATATAAATTAATGATTTTTTTAAGTTTTCGCTTCATCTGGTCTGTATTATTCTTCTCTTTCTTGTGTTCTACGAAGACCGAGTGGTTCGCCAAAACTCATACCCGGTTGAAGATAAACGGCATCTCTATCCATGCGGAACAATCTATCTAACAGATTTTTTCTTTGATTTCTTCCTTCAGCTACATTAGCTCTTAAATGATTCAAATATTCCGATCTATTTCTTAGCAAACCGGCAAATTGCAGAATAATAAAGGCAATATACATAATAATTGAAACTAAAACAATTACTACGATTAAACAAATCATTTGCCAGCCAAAATTTAATAAAACTAATTTCACATCATCATCCTCTTGTACATAAAAAAAGGGGACTAAGACAGTTCCCAATATACCACAGACCAGATGAGTAGCTACAATGTTGCAATAATCTTCAAGTGCACTTCGAAATATATATCTCGAAATTATATAAAAGATGATACTTCCGACTGCGCCCAGAATAATCGCTGCCAATGGAGAATAAGCATCCGCTCCAGCAGATATTACTACTACTCCAGCTATCATTGCTTGTACACATCTCATTACAGTCCAGTGGTTAAACTCTTCTTGAGGATATGCAAAATGAAAGATTACAACAAATAAGCTGCACGCACTCGCGGCCAATATATTGTTGACAAAGACATTGTGTTTTCTTTTAATTTTCATTTCGAAATGTTCTAATTGAATATTTGTCAAACTGAGGCTCTAAACAGATCAAAATAATCAACGAAAATAATTCATATTGTTTCCATATAGATTTGCAAACAAAACTTGAAAATATTAATATATTAATAATATATAATTTTACCTGTAGACCTACAAACACAAGTAAATAACCAGCAAAAACATTTCCTGAGGCACCGACAGCAATACTTGCTTCATCTATAGCGTCTAAGCGAAGTATTCTTCGTCCAAGTGTCAAACAACCTATCAATCCTGTCAATCCGCCAAGGACATGAATAACCACAGATCCGGTATAATCGTGAAAATGAACGTGTTGTTTATTTAATACATTTCTTCGCATCCATCCATGAGGTGTCCAAATCCAATGGATTAAAAATGGTTGCACTATACCAGCCAGCAAAAATCCTATGATAATATAACCGACGGTATGTGTCCGACCAACTATGCCGCTCGTGCAAATTGCAGCTGTGATTACCACAGCTGACCAGCCGGTTATGAGTTCGTCTTTATCGACATCATGGTCACCAATCCAATGTCCTGCGCCTATCACACCGTGTACGTCGCCAGTGTAGGCGATGATAATTCCAAGTAATGAATAAATCATCGTTATCCAGCAAATGTCAATAATATTTTGCAATAAAATTAAGTTGATGTTATTCACTGGTACACTACCAATATGTATTAATACATAACCAGCACGCAGTAATATAACAAGAACAATACGAACGAAACTCAACCATGTGGGAATGTTTGCGATTATATTTTCTAAGGCTTGAGTACGATTCGAATAATCGTAAAAATAATAGTCGAAATCCAAAATGTTAGTCATACCTTCAATGAAAAAGAATCAATCAAAATTAATATCTTTGATTACATTATTAAAATGCTAAAAGCTATCCGTTTAAAGCACAATTCTCTGATTCACGATACACAAAAGGAATTATAAATTTAGTAAGGTTAAAACAAATGTCAAAGTTTAACACTGATTAGACATAATCTGATATTTGTCGTTTGTGCTGCCACGAGCACATATGATATAGCACCTATCATATTATTAGAATCGAAAAAAATAGCGATAATATAAAAAAAAATATTAATAATACTTGATATTAATAAGTTAAAAAAACTAACAATAACAAAATAAAATATTAATAAGAATTTTTTTTTAGAATAGATAGATATAAAGATTAGATGTAAATAAGATTAGATAATCTTATTTGTTTAAAAAGAAATATTTATTTATCGTTCAAACAATATTTTAAAATTAATTTTCTTTATCATCGTTACAGCATCGAAATTATAATTAAACAATTAAATAAAATTAAATTAAGTTAAATTAAGTTCTGATGTATATAATGTTCAATTTTTAATACTAAAATTATAAGAAATATTCTTTATTTTTAATATTTAGATTTTTATAATTTATAATCTTATTTTATGTAAAATATCCTCGATCTGCCGAGAATCGGAATAGAGAGAGTACCCATCTGTAAAGAGTTAATATGTTAAATAATCAGATAAATAGAAAATCTACGGATTAGCAATTCAAATATTCAATATATTCCGCGCGAATAATCATGTACAGTGTTTATTGGTTCGAAACTAGCGAACCAATGGCAAGTAACAAAGCGCGGTTCGCGCATGTCACGCTATTGGCCGCTGCAAGGTCGGGGTCTGGAGTCGCAGGGACGAGTCGGTAAGCGATGCCGCCCGTCGTCGACGTAGGTAGTTGCTTGAAGTCGGTTGCTCGTTTCTCAGTGTTGGGTGTAAAGTGACTCGTGAAAAAAAAAATAGTTTTGAAATATTCATTATTAAAATTTTGACAGAGAAAATATTAGAAAAGGATGGCTACTGTATGCTGCCGCGCTCTGTATGTTGTCAAATGGTATGAAGTATCCCGCGTGTTAACTGTATCCTCCACCCTGGTTACAACAAAAAATTACCGGAATGTGAGTATTGACATACATTATTTTTATTTATAGTAACATAACATTTGTAATGTAATACTACATAATATATTTTAACAATGTTTGTCTTCGCATATCTTCGTTTAAAATCGCATATTTTTTTCGATCTCTATAGGTTATTAAGTTTTACGATTATACATGTTCTTTTCTTCTTTCATATATATAGTATATCTTTTCCTTCCATTATCCTTTCTGTATAATTCATGAATGAATTTTTTTAATAATATGAATAACAAGCTTCCAAATGTGATCGGTGATTAATTGAAATCGGTCTTTCTTTTTTTAGACATGAGTTAAACTGAATTTTCATGAATTTGCAAAATTTTACCGGTATATATTATCCACGATGCATACATAATACGTATTTCTTGTGTTCTAATCAAATATGGATACCATAAACGTGGAATGAAAAATTCATGTCATTTTTAAAATATTTTTTTTAAATATCTATTTACAAACAATCGTTTCATTTATGATATAAATATCATTACTATATGCTATTCCGAGAAAATTATGAAACATCTATAATTGTGTAAATTCTCATTCCTTCTATTTGTATATGATTATAAAATCTGCTATCAACTGTTATAGTTATTTCATTCAATTTAATTATTTATTAATTAATTGAATTAATTAATTCATTAACAACATAATATAACAATAAGTTATCATATTGAGCTTGATATTTTTATCATATCCTATAATAAATCATTTTACGAGTTAATAAGAATTTATGTGCTCAATCTAGTCTTGCAAAGGCCACGTCTGAAATATGCCAATATTACATTGTTATAACTAATGTTGATTACGTTTACCTCGATATTAAACTTATCGCGTTGATTATAGCATGCGTTGTCAAACATTTAAAATTGTCAAACATTATAAATTAAATATATTCGTTAGAATCAGGAAAATTGTAAATCAATTTTTCATCACATTGGCAACCGATATTGAAATGGAAAATCAGTTTTCTTTAAATATTGCTTGTATGCTACTCTCTTGGAAAAATATTGAATGTTGTAAGTTAATAAATGGAAATATACTATAATACTCTGTTGTAGCAAATAATATTTATTCGACAAAAATTTTAACTAATTATAGTATAAACTCTTAGAATTCTTATAATATAAAATCATATATTATTATAATTTATTTTTTTACATCAATCTATATAATTGAATATATCAAAATTATCAAATAAATAACAATTTTTTGTTTTCGATAAAATAATAACGAAATCATATTTATTTTAGATTCATTTATAGAATTAAATGGTAGTCTAATTTGCAGACAATGAATTGAATTTCGTAAATAATTAATATGATTTTATCTTATTTTAGAAATTGAATTATTATCATATCAATATTATTATTTCTATAAAAATTTAAATTTAATTCTTATTTTATTTTTGTATTAAAGCATTTATAATTTTGAATTATGTAATTACATAAATAGTAGAAATAAATGTTTCAAATATAAAACAAGATAATATTCTGAAAATTTAGAATCACAGTTATGCCTTTTTATTGCCTCATTCATCTTCGTTGACATTGAAGGTGTAGACTAAGCCAATACGTCTCCAAGATTAGACAAAAGATATTTGATAATCAACAATAAAAAAGATCAAGTTCCGAACTGATATGAAAATTTTCTCCTTAAAATAATAATCGATGCTTATGAAGAAGTATAGGAATTTTTATCATCCCTTTTTTAATAGTAGAAATTTATTCTCAATAAGTCTCTAGTGATTCATTCATTTTAGTGATTCATTCATAACAGAAAAAATTATTATTATTCCTTTGAGGCTAATACGAGAATTCTAAATATAATAGGAACCTTTTAATCAATTTTTAATAAAAATTCAATCTAAGTTTTTATTTTATAGTTAAAACAAATATTGTAATATTAAAAAAGAATCGAAATTTATTTTATTCATAGTTTTGATTTAAAATATAAACTTTTTAATAAATAATATATTATGTAGCTTATGCGAAATTATATGATTACTATAATTGTCCTTCGAAGAACGTGATTTCGATTATACACAATTTTTTTTTTTACGATATTTAAAGTCATTGCAAGTAATAACTGGAATAAAATTATCTGATTCTATCTTTATCTCATTTTATCACAATTTTATATAGTTTATAATTTAAGGAATAAACAACAGTAATAAAATGTATATCAACTTTTATATTTATTTTGATTTTTAAAAACTATTCCTTAGAAATTATTTTTTACTTATCTCATAATTATATTAAAATTCTGTATATATTATTTTGTATGTACTATTCTAAGAATATGTATATATATAATGTAACATAATACATATATATATATATATATATATATTATAGAAAAATGATTATTATAGAAAAATAGAATGTGTTAGTTTCTTAACGAGAAAGGTTCCTCCAAACTATATGAATTTTTACTATTTAGAGTTTGATATTAACTCGTTGAAAAAATAACTAATTAAAAATTTCGAATAAAATTACTTTACGTATTTATTAAAATGTTTGAATAATATTTATTCGTAGTTATTATAATTGATTTGCTTTTCGTATAACGTCGACCGTTTGATAATATAATTATTCGCTATTATTATTATATTTTGAATAATAAATTATTGAAATAACTTTATTAACTTTAACTTAAATTTTATCCATCGCTGATCTATGCAAACAGTTAGCATCCTTAACCGCATTATTCAAGAGAAAATTGTGTTTATATTTATATTTATATTATGTATAATATCATTTGTCATGCATAATCAATAGTTAATAGCAATTAAAGATCACTAATCAATATTTATTATTGATAACATCATTAGAAATGGCAATAATTCTAATCTGTATACTAAAATTGCAATAATGTGTGAAATAAATGTATAGATTGAGATTTATTAAAAAGACATTTCATAATTTAATTCTAGTTATCTAGATTGTATACTTCGCTATCTCCATTCATATCAATAGACTAATTACATCGCGGTTTTGATCGAACTAAGTACCTAGCTTTAGCAGGATCAAAGGAATCGTCGTTGCACTAGAATGTATATCATGATAGTATTATATAATAATTGGTGCACATCACATGACGCCATCAATTCGTTATCATGATTAATTATATGTGTTACGTCTTATAATATCTTGAGCATCTTAAGATCCGTGTAAAAATTTGTTTAACTTGATTTATAACCAAAATTCGGATGACATATGGATGATTAATTATTTTTGAAATTTTTAAAATTACAAAAATAAACAAATTCATTCTATTTTATTGAAACAAATAAATATATAATGCAAAAAATAATATAATGTTTCAAAAAAATAAAGATAAATAATTTCAATTTTCATACGGATAATATTATTATCCGAAGAATAAAATTAGAGAATTTTATAATATACAAACACAAATATTATACTACCGCCTTTTGTCTAATATTTAATAAACTTCATGTTAGAAACAAATCCACACAATATGAAAAGCAAAGCAAAGAACAGGAAATTTTTTAGCAATATTACGATATAAAACTGTATCATTTTTTTTTTTAGTAATTAAAATATAAAACTTGTTTATTTTTTAAAATTTTGTTGACTTCAATTTTTCGTAAGAAAATAATGATTAAAGCAAAATTTTATTCTTGAATTTTTATTTTTATCAAAAAAAATTTTTAATATTTGTCTTAACAAATTGTTGTTGTATAATATAATAATATAATAATATAATAATATAATAAAAACAGATAAGTATCAAAATATTCAAAAAATTTTTCCATTTTATTGAAAACAAAACAAATACAAAAATTAAATAAGTTATCATAAACATAAACGATCTAACTATTTAATTTAACTAAAAAGGATCAATAATTAATTTTATATATATTTGTTTCTCTTTTTATCATATTTTATTAAATATAAAAGAATCTTAAAATATTTTAAAATTTCTTCTTCACACAATCCCAAATATTAATCATATATCAGATTTACATAATATAGGAGATTAGTATCAAGTTACTGTACAAATTATACTTGTGACAGATCATGATATAGAGTATTACACTGAAACTGTAGTCGAAATATCTTGTATCCCTATGATTTATCCATACAATTTCAAGCATTCCTAATACATTTATGTCATCCAACACATCATGTGATTCAACTTACGTAATCATACGCCTCATCTCTCGACATAAACGAGAGAATTCTTCTTTGCCTACATTCATTTGTTACTCGATCGAATTATCGATCGAGTAATAATAATCCGATAATGAATACAATGAATGAATAATGTGATCATAAAATATATCCTCTATTAATTAATCATCGATTATATTTATTATTAAAATGATGCTTAAATTAAAATATTCTTCTTCGAATTCAATTAAGGAGAATTTATTTTTTTATATTAATTTATATCGACTCTACATCGATTTTTCTGTTCTCATCGTTATTAATATAGAATGAAAAGAAGTTTTTATTGATAAATCATTTTCTCAAGTTTTTTAATTATTTTCTTTATTTGTTATTGAAAGCAAATATAATGGAATAATTTAACTTGTAATTTAATTTTTTTTTATTTCATACATATATGTAAATTTCCTAGATTAATTCTATGTTAACCTCATTGAATTTTCATCAAATCCCAATTCCATGTCTTAAATATTATTTTCTACGTTCCTTTTTTCTTCTTCTCCATTTCTTCTCAAAAAATTTAAAAGTTTTTGAAGAAAAATTGGTCTCTTTTCAAAGAAGCTCTTTAATTATAAGTTTTACGTAAATTAATGATTTTAAATGAAATTGCATTCGGTAAAAAATTAATGGGAATGATATTCAAAAATCCTTAAAATGTCCTTGAGTTTAATGGTTTCGAATAAATTACTCTCGTGCAATGATTTGTTCAAATTGCCGTTTCATACTCTAAAAAAAGAAAAAAATAAACATACATAAACGTATTATAACTGTTAAAAAATCACAGCAAAAAAATCGGTCATTACTCTGACATAGATTTGCATAAAAAGTCATTGACTCACGCGTCATATCATTTGTAGACGTGATGAATTTCACGTTGCGTGACTAGAGTGTTAATAATTCTATAATGTTAATATTTATCGACTGGATATAGTAATGGATATAGTAATAATTTTTGTATTTTTAATACTTTATTTGTATAATGGATAAAGATATAGAAATAAATATTTTTTCCACAAATTATGAATAGAATGAAATTTTTCATAAAAATAGTTTTTTAATTATAAATAAATAGATATGCTATCGTATAAAATTAATAAGATTCTTTTTTATATATGGATATAGAGTTTTGTTTCATTAAAAGTCTTCCAAGAAATAATAGAGATAGCAATAGTCAGTAGTATTCAAAAGTTTAAAAGAGTTTAATCAAAAGTGTGAAAAGTTCAAATCCAATAATGAGTTAGAGTTTTCTCTTTTAAAGCGTTTGTTAGAATTCTGAAATATATCATCAAAAATAAGAAATCTTTATATGTCGAATAGAAGATCGCATAATGTGTAATTCGTTTCTTAATTTAAAAATAAAAATATGTTTCAATCTTAATCGATTTTTAAAAAAAATTAATAAAATCTACTTATGAAAAATATTTTTTTAGATATTCATATTTGTGTTAGTGATAAGCTAATCACTGGTGTTTAGATTTCCCAGCGTGACTCATATCTGTTACAGAAAACAAAATATCATTTTTTAAGGAAATATATTTTCTAATAAAATAACAATGTAAAAAAAAATACGTCATCAGATGAATAAAACTGATTTTATTAGAATTATCTAATAAAATATTGTAATAATTATTAATCTCTATTATATTTAATTCTTTGAATTATTTAAATTAAAAAATATTAATACCAAAATAAATATTTTAACTAATTTCAGATTAATTTTTAAATATTATATATTTTTTTATATTTATATACTTATGAAAAAATAATCATTCTAATATTAATTAGAAAATCTAATCTTTATTTAACTTCATTTAACTTCATTTTCTAATTTACAAAGAAACATTTGCACAAACATCTGCGATCCGGTTTTAATTGAACCTCATAACACATTTATATTCATCACATACAATCACATGTTATCCGTAAATCTTCAGACACGATGAAACTTTCACCATGTTAATTTACCGTAACGTGTATTAATTATCATAATCTTTCGTGACCGTAAGAAATTCTTGAACCGATTTATAATTTCGACAACGCACCTCGACAACTGAACAGATTTTTAAATTCACTTATTTAACACTGTTATTTGAGATTAAACAACATCGTTTCTTCATGAAAAAATTGATGTCAAGTAGTAATTTTGTAACCAAGAAACAGTTGGCAAACAGACGGCAAGTGCTCTCATGCACTCTTCACATGACTCGCCACTTAGTAGATGTAATTCTTTTGAAGCAAAAACAAAAATTTGAAAAAATCATGAAGCAATCTTTATTATCAGATTTTCTTTTTTTTTATTTCTTTTTTGTATCTCAAATTGAATTTAAAATTTATTTTAATTATTTTCAATTTTACAATAGAAAACTTCAGTTTTTAATTTTAATATAGAAAAGTAATAAGTAGTAAGTAATGAGTAATAATAAGTATTAGTATGAATAAAAAATAACATTTTCTTATTAGTAAATGAGATAATTAATCAAAACAAAATATTAGATATAATTAAAAAAGGATTAAAGTAAACCAAAAAAATTACATGTTCACTACTAATAAAGGAGTAAATTTCAAAGCTGATATATAAGCAAACGTTTACTTGGAATTTATATCACAAAATGGTTGTAACCGCATGATTATCATATCTTCAAAAGTGTGGTGTAATTTTGAAATTAAAGGAAAGGAAAATAAATAAATTAATCTTTAGAAATATTCTTTAAAAATTTATTTTTATTATATATCTGAATCTGCATTCCGTATAATTTTTTATACTGTCTAAATAGATAGATTTAAAAAAAAAACATTAATACTTTCTTTCCATTGAATCTATTAAATATTGTTTCTTGAATATAAAGAGATATTTTTAGTTTAAAAAAAAGACATTTTGTTAAAGCGAATAATTTTGACATTCGTTTTATTGAAAAAGTTTGTCAACTAGGTCTTGTCTACTACTGATTTATATTGCATTGAAAATTAAGATTAAGATATTTTCGGTTGGAACGCTTTATACAAAGAAGATATTTAATCGAGTACAATTAATTAAATTTATTACCTTTATGTCATGAATAATATGAAATAATATTAAAACATGAATAATAAGAAATATTACAAGATATTTAATGAAATTAATAATTTATCATACATATGTTTCAAATTAAATTGAATTAAACAACAACATAACAAAATTTACCTTAAATTATAATAAATAATGTAAATTGATTAAATTTGATATAAATTACTTTGAATATTTATAATTTAATAATGTAGTTTAATAACATGTTTAATAAAACATGTAGCATCTTTACCTCAGGGTAATTCTTTAAAAAAATAAAAAAAATAAGAAAAAATTTTTTGATTACAAGTAATTGATTAAATTCTAATTGAATAAACGAATAAAAAGTTAATAAAGATTTTTTCCTTTTAAAAATAAGGAAGAAATGTAAAATTAATTTCATTTCATTTAAAAATTAATTTTAAAAAATATGAATTTTAGAAAATCGATTATTTAATTTCTTAACTGTATATTAATCTCGATTTTCTCAAAAATAAAAAATTAAATTTTATTTCATTTTTTGCTTATTTTCATATGTAGAATAATCTCTTATGGATAATTTATTTGTATCTAATAAAAAATTTAGTAGTCAATTTATTCGTATAATTCGTTTTATTCAATTTTACTTAAAAAGTTTTCAAATTTGATTTTGAAAACGAAATTTTTTCATAAATAATTATAAATCGATTTGTAAATATAAAATCTTTATTATTTAAAATAAAATTAATTAAAACCAAAAATTTTTATTATTTTTTATTTAATTAAAATTGCTTTTTCAAATTTGTTAATCAATCTTTTAATGAATGTCCAAGAATTTTTGTACAAAACCTATTCAGTAATCAGATTGACTCAAACATTTTTTTATTAATCAAAAAATTCTAATTAATCAAATATTCTCTTATTTGAAGAATTTTAAATATTTGAAGAAAATATCGTTCTGTTCTAGTTTTCAATGATTATTAAATGATAATTCAATTATTCCATTATGAATTTGAAGTACATTGATTATATTTGAGACCTTATTATAAATTGATATATTTTTAAACAAACATTAAATATGTTATTAATTGATCATCTCGAATATCGAATACTTTTTTGCTGGTGTTCGATTCGCGATATAAATGCCAACATTAATTTTATCAAAAGCTCTTGCAAAAGCAATCAATTTGTCTGATTTGATAAATGTAATGCTGTATTTTAGCAAAATACATATATAATATAACAATTCTGCAATTTTGATTACATAGATACAATCATATTATATATAATAAAACAATTATTATATATACTCTCTATAAGTTTATGATTATAAGCACTTACTGCGTATTATTCTCGATTATATGTACGTATTTGTTGATAAAATGCTCACTCTATTACGTAATAATTATCTTTAAAGTGTATACGAATATACTGATTCTTGTTTTTTTCTTTTTTTTTTCAAAATTATCATTAATCTTTTTGTTCCTGATATCTTAATTTACTGGTAATTCGAATACAATTCTTCAATATTCTCTTTTTCATTAACTTTAATTAACTTTTTTCAAATTTTAACTTTTATCGTGAAAAATCATAAAATATAATTTTTGATTCTAATAAATATAAATATTACTTTTATTTATTTGTTAAATTATATTTATCATCTAAAAAAGGAGCTTTATTCTAAAAAGAAAAACAGTGATCATATTTTTCTATCAAATAAAATATATTCTTCGTGCAATTATTATAAAAACATATCAATTATAAATGTTTACTAAAAGAACATAGAATAAGGTCTCAATAATTGCTCGAAAAAAGAATCGAATTTCTCAAGCATATAATATATACAATTATCTCGACATTGTCATTAGTATATCTAGTTCCACTTTAGTACATTCTCTCAGTTAGACAGATACATAGACTGCGACAGTGTTGGACAAAATTTAATAGTTGAAGTTACGATTATATATTATTATTATATTTTAAATTATTAAAGTTACTTTGATAAGTTACTTTAATAATTTATTGTTCAAAACATAATAATAATCGTAAATAATTGTAATAATTATAATAATTATAGTGTCAAATTATTGTAGTGTCGAGGTTATATGAAAAACAATTCAATTATAATAGTTAAATATTATTTAGCATAAATAATTACTTCAACTTTATTCGAAATTTTTAACTAGTTATTTTTTCAACGGGTTAATGCCCAACTCTGGACTGCGGAGTCTGCGGCAGGCGCCATGGACATCGATCTGTTCTACTGCACATTCTCTCGACCCAGAGAACTCTCTTCCTCTCTTTTCTTTTTTTTTTTTTTTTTTCCTTTTATTTCTATAGAAACATAAATGACTTTTATCTGGATTTTATCTGGATTAGTATGAGTTTTATTTTTCATCCAAATACAGCCAACCTTTTACTGTAACCTTAGTTTTACACGCAATCTTTTGTTATCATGTATTTTATTCGTTTGTTATAGCTTTCCTCCTTTTTTTTTTCTAAAAGTTAAAAATCAATTCTGTAAAAAAATTTCATAATAAAAGTATCTATTTTTTTTGGTTAAAAAATTTTTTTAAATACAACATCAAACATAATCAAACATTTTTATAAATAAAACCTATCTTCTATAAATAACTCGAAGTTTAAGGAACTTGAATGAAGAACTGTTTCGGTTCGAGGAAATTTTCAATATTATTAATCAAAATAGCAATTTTCAAACTAGGCTGTGAAAAGCAACGATATTAACGTATATTAAGCAACGATTTCTTTATCAAAGTTTCATTAATAAAGATAAAATCTCTCAAATTTTAAGATTTGTATATTGTAATTAAATTGAAAATCATCTAGATTTTAATCATATTTGAATCGATGGAAGAAATGTTTATTAAAAGAGGATTATAATTGAATATAATTATTTTTCATTGATTTTTTTTAGAAGATTTTTATCAATACTAATCTTAATTTTTTACATAACATGATTCTTGTTTCTTCAACTTTATATCCTGATTAAAGAAAGTTGTTAACGATCGATTTTAAGAATTATAGACCATTATCCCTATTATCTTCACTTCATAAATTTCATGATATTACGATCATGAATCTCCTTGTCTTCTTCTACTTACCTTAATAATAATGACATGAAATAACGAGGAGGCTTGCATAAAATTCTTCAACCAAGTTCATAATTTCGTGCAAAATATGCAAACTGAGTGGAGCTCCTATGAAAAGCATGCAATTTGCTTTTATAATTAATTGTCAAATAGCATCATAATTAATTTTTTTTTTGTTTAAGTATTATCCCATGTTGTTTTTTTAAATATTATCTATGGCACAATAATTTTCGAATTCATAAAAAGGAATTCATGTAACTCTAAAATTAATAAATTCATAAAACTCGTAGCATGTATTCTCTGATGCTTTATTAGAAATTCAATAAACATGTTTATGACAGAAATAGGAAAATTGTTTTGTGTTTATATGATTGCAGAGTTTTATGATATTATTAAAATTTTATCTTATCCATAAAAATATTCAGACACTAATATACTTAACTTTAACGATCTATTAATCTCTATTAATTATAAAAAAAATGAATTCAAATTTGTTTCTATCGATAGATCATTTATTGTATTTTATAAATATGAGTAAATATTTAATTTATTTAGTAATTTATTTAACTAACTTAATACAGTAATGATAATATTAAAAATTAAATGTAATCACAACAACTGTTAAAAAAAATATTCGAAATTTTTAATAAAATTTTTACTAAAAATTTATAGTAAAATAAAAAAATAGCAATTTATTATAATTATAAAAATTGTATTGGTTTTGATATTTTCTTGATTCTATAACATATTTTGAACAATTTAGAATGTTAAAAATTATTTTTTGTTAACAATTTTAAATAAATTTATTATTTTTCTTTTAGTATTATAGTATATTATCTTTTACTTATTTGATGGTTCAATTGTTTGCATGAGAATATTTATGTAACTGCATAATTTTTTTAATTTAATTTAACAATTTGCAATTACTAAATATTTTTGCAAAAATAAAAATATATTTTTCTTCGATTTCTATTCTGTTCAAATAATAAATCAGCAAATTTTATGAGATTCTATATGCAATATTATAAAAGTTAGTATATATCATTTTATAATAAAATATAGATAAAAATGAAAAATTTATTAGTTACGTGAAAATAAGCTGATTTATTGTTTGAATATTACAAAATAAATTTTTTACAAATATAATCAGATACATTATAAATTTAAATTATCAAACTAATATTATACAGATATACAATATAAACATTCTCATGTAAACAATTGGATCATCAAATGGATAATAAAAAAAAATAATAAATAAAATCTAAAATAAAAATAAAATATAGAATATTTAGACTGTTTAAAATGTGTTACAGAATTAAGAAAATATCAAAATTAATAATATACCTTTTATAAAAAATATTTTATTAAAAATTTTGAAAATATCTGAATATTTTTGTAATGGAAAAAATAATTATTAAATTTGTAATTGTGAATTCTTTATTACTAAACTTTATAATTAACAAAGATATAAATCATTAAAATTAAGTATACATTAATATTAAATCTACATTAATGTCTGAATATTTTTACAAATAAGTAATGAATATGTCCATTCTAACTTAACTTAAACATTATTTATATATACAATTTTTATATTAAACATATTTTTTAATTACTAATAATTTACAATATTTTTTTTAATATGAATATAAGATTAATGAAAATTGATAAATTTTGATTAAATTTACAAATCTTGTTTGAAAAATAAATTTATTTAAATAATATTTCTGGTATATTTTGAGACATTCAATACACATATAATCTCTATATATTTGTTTTGTTTTATTTTATTTCAATTTTTAATTCTGTTTACAAAATTTATTTTTGCATCTGTAATATTTTTTAGTCTTCGTATAATATTTTGATCTATATATATAATCTATTTATAAATGTATTATGTCACGAATATTATAAATCAATATTTTGAATAACCGCTTTACCTTTCATTTAAGTATTAGACCTAGTGTTAAGTGTTAAACCTATTGTTTGAAAACATCATTTTCTAATCTTAACAATTATTTAAATCTAATAAGAAGTAAAAAATATATTGATTATAATAAAAATATTTTTTATGATAAAATAAATTTCATTCTTAATTGGATAATTTGATTTATTATAAAATATTAAATAAAGTAGCTTTATATTAAATACTTATTAGTTATTATAAAAAATAGAGCAACAAAATTTTGTTTCAACAATTTATTAATAACATTAACAAATTTTCGATTTCTTAATACTTAGAAATTTTTTATTTAAATTAAAATAATAATTTAATTGTTATAGAAATATGAATATTTTTAATTTTTAATTTCGCATGTCTTAGAATTCTTACATGTGCTGTGCTATCTTTAATTAACAATTAATGAACAATAGTAAAAGCATTTTTAATCAAATAAAATTTTAATAAAAATATAAATTTTAATAATCATGCAAAAAATAAAAATATATAGATATTGTCTTTCATATTATATAATATGTAATAAATATAATATATAATATATAAAAGTATATATAAAATATATAAAATATATATATAATAATATAAAATATAATATATAATATATAAAATATATAAAATATATAAAAGTATAAATATGCAAAAATATGTCAAACATTACAAATCATTTATTATGATTTCATTAAATAAATAACAACTTGTATTACTGCGTCATTTGAAATAACGGTCGTTATAAGACTCACGTTATCACAAATCATTTCCGTCTTTGATTTCATATCGTACCGATCGGGATATTAATCATAATGCTTATGACACATGACTTGATGGACGAGAGCATCAGATAGCATCCTTGACTTATCAATGATTTTTATCTCTCATATTCATATTCCTTTTAATTCCTTTTAATTTATTTAGAACGAAATTTGAAAATATCAAATAAAATTTTTAATGTTTTATATTAATAATATTAATTTAATAAATATATAATAATTTAATTATTTATCTATCTGTATTTCTAAATGATTAGATAATTATTTAAGATTAAATTAATAATACATTAATAATTGCAATGTTAATTATATATATGCAAAATATAATGGAAAAAAGAATTTATATATTATGTCAATATAAAAAAAATTTATAGATTTATTTATAAAAAAAAAAGGTTTTTTTTACAAATTTATTTTTTTATAATAATATTTATTAATTATTTACCAATTATTTGTTATAAAAAATGAATCTAAAAGTTAAAAGTTCTAATTTTTG
Organism: Apis laboriosa; assembly: GCF_014066325.1. Taxonomy (NCBI): domain Eukaryota; kingdom Metazoa; phylum Arthropoda; class Insecta; order Hymenoptera; family Apidae; genus Apis; species Apis laboriosa. The sequence goes on from NW_025223827.1 coordinate 684,460, forward strand.
AGAAAATATAAAAAATGATTAGAAAATAATGCAATTATTCTTTTTTTGTTGATTAATTTATTATTAAATTTATTATATTTTAAGATTTTATGCTTTATATTTTTTTAAGATTTTATGCTTTATATTATATTTCAATAGCTTTTTCGTAAATCATTTATTTGTGGTTGATTGAAATGGAACAACTAATCTCTTCATGGAGTCATAGCTGTTATCGTATTAAGGTAAATTATTACTGAGAAATAAAAATAGCTTTTTAATGAATATAACATAATTTTATAATTAATATTTACTTTTTTAAATTTTATATCAACAAAATATATTATTTTTAAATAAAAATATAATAATCATGAATATTATTTTTAAATATAAAAGTAATAATCTATTGGTAGCTTTAACTTTACACTCTTCTATTAATAATAATTTAATAATTTTTCAATAATCTAAAAATAATCTAATGATAATCTAATAATAATAATTTAATAATTAAATAAGTCATTAATAAAATAAAATAAAATATAAAAATATAAACTGTGATATGTTAAAAAAAAGTAAAAAATGAAGTAAAAAAGCAAAGTTTAGAATTTTTAAATCGTTAGAATAAAGAAAAAAATTATATATTTACAATGGAAGCAAATTGTTATACTGATATCATTTCCCAAGTTACGATAACAACTAACTCTCATTGATACGTGTAATTTATGCTTATTGCTTATTATATTGATTTATATTATATTTTCTATTATATTATATTTATAATATAATATGTTTATATATAATATGTTTTTAAATATCATTTTATTCATAAATATCAATTTTATTAACGTTAAAGTTATTATTAATATTATATTGACATTATAAATAATCGAAATAAATCAAGAAATAGTAATAATCGAATAATCGAAAAACATTTATTTATCTAATATATTAGACTCTGTATAAAATCATATTCTCGTAGATATCATTAAAATTGATGACAAAATAATATGATCAAATCGATTGAAAATACTATATCAATTGTTTTTATTTTGAAAAATATAATTGTCAAAATATCTTACTTCCAGAATTTTTAATTCCAATCTCTATATTAAATAATTAAATTAAACCCACCTATTGTAAATATCTTTAACTAATTCATTAAATTATATTATACAATTAAATGTTAACAATAAAATGTGAATATCACTGTTTAAGAAAAGTAATTCTTATAACCATAATATAACTCAAGTGTATTTGTATAATTCTTATTAAAAAAAAGATCTGGCGAGACACGTATTAATCATTCCAGTTTGTTAGACTTTATATGTACGACTTAATTAATACTTCGTGGAACACCATTAAACCAGAGGATAATAAACTGTAGTTAGATAGAATATGTTATTTATAATTTTTTTTTTCGTATTCGACATGAAATATTTATCACGGTTTTTTATTAACAAAATTTCATTTCTAAAACAGATTTGTAAAAAAATCTCTTATATATTTATTTTAAATAATTGTATATTCATTTCAAAAATTCATTTCAAAATTCATTTGTCCTCATTTAAAATTAATCCCTTGAGAGACATTGTACAAATGAATATGTTCACATTTTTTTTAATTCATAGATTTCAACAAAAGATGTAATTTTGAATAAATATTCATAAAATTGTATAAAATTAATAATATATTATATAAAATTAAATAATATATATAAAATTCGTTTATTTCACTACCAAAATAAAAAAAATAAATAAGTTAAAAAAATAATATAAGTTTAATTAGCAATAAATAAAATATATTTCCTTCAGTTTCTTCAGAAAAATAAATTCTTATTATATATTCAATTCTTAGATTAATGATATATTAATGATATATATATGTATAATGATATATATAATAAAAAAACTTAATTTCTTTTTTTTTTATTTTTTTTTTTCTTTTTATAGAAAAGAGATTAATCCTTATATAATACAAGTTAAATATTATCGAATCGTTGTCAAAGCATATTTCAGATTTCAAAATATTTATCATCCACTATGTAACTTTTATATTTATTCCACTAAAAAATCCCAATATTATAGAATTAAGATATTCATATTTCATACAAATAAAATTCTATACAATCTCTAAATCGTGTTATTGGATTTCAATTTATATCTACGAAACTTCCCATTCTATCAGGATTCACGTTCAATTGTTTCAATAGACATTTCACACAGAGTTACAATTTATTTAAAATTGGATCTGTCGAATAATTTCTCTTTTCTCCCCTTATATCATCCATTGTACCACGAGATTTAAAAACTCGATTTCACAACTTTCAATACGATCAACGATTTTTATCATGACAAAGGATTCATTTCTCGAAGTTTGTACAATAGGTAATAGACTTTGCAATGATCTCATGTCTTCGGAATCCGTGATTTTCCATTACCATTGTACGAGGAACGATGTCACAGAGGTTGAGAAATCTATGTATGTAATTCCAACAACCAATGGGGATTGAAAAACGATTTTCTTGACATCAAAGGAAAGATCTTTAAAAAAAGATCTTTAAATGCATTTTCCGAAATATCTCATTGAATGAAAATAAAAAAAGAGATCGATAATTTATTCAGATATTTTTTACATAATTGACAAAATTATAATAATAATAATTATTATATATCTAAAATTCTATATTTGAGATATTTCTAATAAATTTTATATTTTCGAAATTATTTCATCTCAGTGTGATATTTGGCAAACAAGATATTTTTGAATTATGCCTTGGGGATATTATTAAAGTCGTGTTATTTTAAAAATAACACGACTTAGACGGTAAGAAAAAATAAAAATAAAATTCAATTCTTAGTAGTTTATATGAAAATTTCTTCTATATTTTTATGCAATATATAAAATAATAGTTTTAAATTCAATTCTAAAAATATATGTAATTTAAATAAATATTTATATTTTAAATATGTTAATTATTTCAATTAATAAAGATACATTATTATTTTATTTTAAATTATATCTATATTAGTTTTTTTATTGAAATTTTATAAAACAATAATTTATGTTAAAAATAAATAATTTGAATAAATTAAATTTTCATTTTCAAATTGATTATACCATCGAATCGATATATTCGATGGTGCATGTGAAAAAAATTTAATAATTGTATTACAGAAACTTTATTTAGTTTTCCATAAATTAATTCTATGCTAAAATTCACTACTTTAAAATTTATGATTTGTAGTACTTTCAATTATTTTTAGCTCGATCATAGAATGCAGTATACGAGCGTATAACTTGCAAATTGGCTTGTTTTTAATCTTCTCAATTTCTCTCTATTTTTATATTCATAGCAAAATATTTTAAAGAAGTTTTTTACTTGCAATTATTATCTCTAAATTCAGGAATATATCGATATTTATTAAAGAATTAAAATCAAATTAAAATCAAGAATGCTCACATAAATCCATAAGTTCATTAATAAGATAAAGAAGTGAAAATATAAAGGATAACAAATATATATCAAAATAAAGTGTTCTTATAACAATTTTGTAATGATAAATATTTTGAGAAAATGAAAACTTTAAGATAAAAAATTCTTACAATGAAGATTTTTGATAATTATATTATAAAACAAAGAATAAATGTGACAATGATTCTTTTAATAATAAATTATTAGTAATATTTTAATAATTTAATTAATATTTAATAATAAATTAAATTTAAATTAGAAAATTATTAAAATAAGACAATGAAGATAGGAAATTCTCATGGCAATTATGATAAAAAATATGATAATTATTTTCAAAAAAGGATATCACTCTCTTAATCTTGATTTATTTATTTATATTATTATATATATATTATCGAAATTATCATCCTAATATTACAATGATTTTATTTGATGTTGTTCATTAAAAAGTTATTAATAAAAACTTTTCTTGAAATCTTGAAATAGGTTAGATTAGGTTAAGTTAGGTTAAATTAGTTTTAATCATATTTATTGCTACAAAAAATTAATAACTGGTTGCCCAGTCTGATTAAAAAAACTTACAAACTTGTGCAAACAAATTAAATCAACTTATTAATTAAAAAAAAAGTTTTTATTTGATTTGATTAAAATTAAATCTAGAATTAACATAAATTAACATAAATTAATGTCAAACAAAAATTTATTTAATTTCTGATTTTATATTTAATTTATATTAGCTTATTAGTTTTTTAATAAAGAATTATAAATAATCAAGTAAAATCTTCATAAAATTATTCAATATGAATTTTGACAATATATAAAAAGAATCGTCGAAATCAAGGATAGTATTTTTTTATTAATTTTTAAAAGTATTCTAAAATAAAAGAATTGTTATGACAAGATATTTTTGAGATATTTTTGAGATATTTTTAAATTGAATTATCACGGAACAATCGAATACAAATAGTGCATCATCGGCAAAATAAAAGATCTCCTTGAATTAAGTCACTGAGCCAGAATCCTTGTAAAAGTATCTTCTAGTGTGAAATTCAATTTAATCGTGAAGATATACTAGCAAATAGAAGGGAAAGGAGAAATGAAAATCTCAAGAATTCCTTGACTTGATCGCAAGAACGTGAAGAAATAATCCAAATGAATACATGAAATTTTTAAAATAGTTAGGAAAAATTAACTTATGAATATCACAAACAATATGAGATTCTTATTTTGAAATTTTTTTATCAAAGGATTAGATATTTAAATAATGTATTTAAAAATTACAAGTATAGTTTTAAAGAGGAAACCACGATATAAGAAGGAATAATCTCAAATAAAAATAATGCAACTTTGAAAACCGTATCATAAATGCGAATTAAAATACTATCTTCACTCCCTCTGTTTCTTTCTCGTTTTTTTCTGCTTTGTACGTAAAACAGTTCTTTGAAACTTGCTTTCATAATAACGTATACTGGAAAGAAACATTTGAAAAAGTAGTTTAAATGCTTTTTCATTGTATAGAGATTAAAATCAATTTTATTTACGATAGTAATAATCAAATAAAAGTCAATTTTTATTAATAACTATATTAGCATTCCTCGTTAATAAATTATAATATCATTAGTAATCAATTTTACTAAATATTTATTATTATAATTATTGATAAATTTTATGAAACGTTTTATGAAATAAATTATGCATGGTTCATCAAAATCATATATTCCTGTCATTATATATTCCTTTTAGGCATTTTATAGGCATATTATATATTATCCATTTTTTAGGCATTTTATATTCTTATTTTATTCATATATACATATATAACGTGTATATATATATATATATAATTTTTTATTTCTGCAGTAATTAATATCTTATATTTATAACAAAATTGTTAAGTACAAATCTAAATTGTCTATTGTCTAGAATTCTTTCATTTCAATTTCTTTCATGATTGAGAAATAATAAAATATGTATTCTAAAACAAAATATTCACAATTTTAAATTAATATATGAAAAAAACAATTAAAAAATAATTGAAAAAATATGTTTGAAATAAATAAATATATTTAAGAACATCTAAAATATAAAATTTTATCAAGATTCATAATTATAAATTTAAGGTATAATAATCACCATTTTAGAAACTGCAATTTTGAAAAAAAAATATTTGATATTCTTGGAATATATAAAAATTTACTATTTTAATTATTATTTTATATATTCATTATTATTTCATTTCATTATTATATATTCAATCAATTAAAATTTTTATTTTTATTTTCAATTTCTAATTATAAATTATATTTTATTTTATTAAAATATTAAAACATTAATTTATTAAATAAAATAATCTTCATTTGCTAATTCCTCGAAATAATCTATCTATCTAATCTAATTGAAATTCAAAGATTATATTCAATTTAAAATATCAAATATTCGATCCTTTCTTAATTCGTGTTAAAACCACATTTTAATTTATATTTTCTTCAATATCCACACACTCTTTGTATAGAAAATCGATGAAATAATAAAAACAGAATAAAATTACATATCGTTGCCTCGCACAAATTAAATTTCGCTATTCACAGTTATTTAGACGAACTATAATTTAAAAAAAGCAATTATTTGTAAAATTTTTATCTCCAGATATAATTTAATATCGTAGAAAAATTCAAATCGATTCACAATTTCTCAATTCAGCTTTTTTTTCTATTGTTGATTCGTGTTTATTTTTTTCTTTAATAAATTAAAATCTCTTTTTGTTTGTGTATATTAAACAAAAGTGAAAATTGAGAGAAAAATTATGAGATTTGAAATTGTCGAAATTATTGAGAAAGTTATTATTAAGAAAAGATAAATATAATATCATAGAATAAGAATTTAATTTAAATTAAATTATAGAAAAAAAAAATTATAGAAAGAAAAAATTATAGAAAAAAAAATTATAGAAAATTGCTGACATAGCGAAAAAATATTCAAATCTTAAAAATTATTTCATCTAATTCTCCTATATAGTTCATTAAAAAACAAATATAAATTTATAAAAATATTAATAAAAAATATGAAAATATTAATGAAAAATATAATAAATATAATATCAGATTCATACAACAAATTAGAAAATTAACCAACTAACTAAGTTTTCTTTTAAAATTTTTGAAAACATAATTCTTTATAACATTAATATTTTTGTTTTAAATTTTTCTTTTTTATTTATATTTTATATTTTTTTATTTAAATAAATAATAATTTAATTTTTAATCGATAAATACAAGAAATAATATATTCAAATGGATTCATGCAATTGAAATATACAATTTGTATTATTTTATTTAATTATTATTTTAATTATCTTCCAAGTATTTTAAAGATATTTTTTGTTTCATATTAAAAATTTTTATCTATAAATATAGTAACATCTTTTGATTGAAAAAATCTATTCAAAAATTAAATCCGAAATTTTTAACACATTATTTATTCCTTATTTTCTTAAATTTCTATTTTATAGTTCATTAAAAAGATATGATGTTATTAGAAACTTATTTCTCATTTATCATTTTATATTATATTACGTTTCTCATTTACATCCGATATCCTGGCACAAAATTATATTTAATCAGATCTCTTCTCAGCTGTGAAATTATTCAGAAATCAAATAAGAAAAAACAGAAAAACAGAAAAATATTATTTTTATAAAATATAATATTTTGAAACGTAAATAATATTATAATATAATTATAAAAACCCAAACAAACTTGTATATATAAAAATTGAAGAAATTTAGAAAATTTGATACGTTGTCAGCATAATTATGTGATGTATTCACGATATAGCAAAGTTCTAAATTAAATAAAAATATAAAGTAACATAAATCTTATATTATAGGACAAAGTGTGTGTATATATATATATAAGATAAAATTTCAAAAGTGTTGATCGATATAAAATGGTATGGATCGATATAGAATGGTAGCGGAAAAAAAAAACTTCAAATAAAAAATGTTAACTTCAGTTAATTATTATTTTCCAAAGTATTAAAAAACTTTTGATATCATGCATTGAAAACTGCATTTACAAATATGATTAATATACAGAATGATCATAAAAATGTAGGATATCTTTTGAAGAGTAAATTTTAAATATCAAAATGATAAAAAAAGTTCATATACACATATATTCGATAAAGCTTAATTAATGAGTTATAAGTATTTTAAGTTTATATTAGATGAAATAAGATGGCGAAAAAATGAGAACTTAAATGCACGATAATATTGCATTGTTTGCATAATAGAATCTCTTAATGAAAATAAATATATTGATATTCTTTTACATAGTAAAATCTCTTAATGAAAGTAAATATATTAATATTCTTTTATATAAAAATGACTATTTCGGAATTTTAGTTAATATGCAATATTTTATATAACTCTTTATTTAACAAAAACTTATTTCGAATAAGTTTCAATAAATTTCAGAATATTGACACTATACATCCTATTATATATACTTTATTCAAATTTATAGTTTATATATTTATACAAACATTTTATTTAATTTCATAGCTGAATCGTATGACACCCAACCTGTCTATTTACCAAAATCCAAGAGGAACAAATCAAAACACATTCTTATAATATTTCATATTATAGAAAGATTGAATATATTTTTCTTATTCATACAAACTTCCTTATCCTCGTATACAAAAAGATCAATATTTGAATCAATTTGAATTTGAAATGTTTTTTATTCTAATGTGATGAGATTAAACAGATAAAAATAATAGTCGAAATTCAATATCTATATTTTAATCATATATTAATACTACATTTATAAGCATTGCACTTTTTTTCACGTTATTATTATATATTAACGATATTTTTGACATATTTTTAATTTTTTTGAAGAAATTGTTTCAATTGATTATTATTCATTACCGTATAATTTAATTTTATAAAGATTATTTGATTAAAACTTTATTTTAAACATGCATTCAAATATATATTATTCCAACATCAAATTCTGAACTCCGCAGCAGTGATAATGTGTTACTGAAATAGCATTGCTAATAATTGAACATCGTGGGCGTTAGAAAAAGAGACTAAATAGAAAGAAAATGTGAGATCTAAATAGAAAGAAAACGTAATATTTGAAATTGTATCTTATGTTTATGTATATTAAATTCAAAAATATGAAAGTTTAGGTCAACAATCTTTCCTGTTGCTAAGTGTTACTTTGGCTTGTTTCGATTCGTTCGTTGTATATTAGAAATAAAAGTGTAAAAAAAAATTAGTGAATTTATAATATTCATTCGAAGCATAAAAAAAGACATAAAAAAAGCAATTGCAATATGCATGCATTTTTTATGGATATTAATATTGATTATTAAAATATAATATTCAGATTGACTATTATTTTTCTCAGCAGAAGAATAAGAAATATTGAATGCAAATGAAATAAAAATAAAGATATGTCAGTGATTTAATTGGTTCATGTTTAATAATCTGAAATTCAAATTAATTCAAGTATCATTAATACTTTAGATTTTCTTGTTTCTATGTGAAAATAATAAAAGAAAAAACAATTTTTCGAATAAAAACATTTAATGAATAAGATTTTCTTATTTCTATGTGAAAATAATAAAAGAAAAAACAATTTTTCGAATAAAAACATTTAATGAATAAGAAAAAAAATTTTTTCTAATTCGAAATCTTATAGGAATGTTTTGATTTATTTCTATGAATTTCGATAGATTAATACAACAATTCATCTATGATTTCAAATGAAATATTGTAATCATCGCACAACGCGTAATATTACAGAATTTACTATAACTTGTGAGATAAATTTTTGTTAAATAACAAATTATGTAGATTTTAATTTATATAATTAAAAATAATTTTTTTTTAAATGTTAATGTTATAAAAATGTTGTATAATTTACAATATAATACTGCATAGAATATTACATTGAAATTCAGAAATAATTATTTACATATAAAAGAATATATTACGTATAAAATTACGTATAAAAGAATATCAGTGTATTTAGTATTAAGAAATTTCGCTACGCAAGCAATATTGCAATACGTATACATGGTATACGGTATACTGCTATACATTCAGTTGAATATTCTTACTTTTCCGTCATCTCATTTTAATTAATATAAACTTAAACTGCCTATAACTTAATTATGTTTTATCGAATATATGTGTATATGAATTTTTTCATCATTTTGATGTCTAAAATTCATTCTTTAAAAGTGTCTTATATTTTTATGAACATCCTATATATATTACTATAATATATTGAATGTTATCCAGATGTTATTGGTATAATATATATACTAATATATTGGTTATAGTAATTATTTTACTAACTTAACTTGACTAATTTAAATCGAATAATTTATAAAGTATTTCATGTAAAAAAAGATAATAATTGCCAGCTTTGACTGGTCTGGAAATGAAAAATTTACACAGGATCTTTTAAAATTTTTAAATTTTTTTAAATCTTTTTTAAATCTTTTTTTAAATTTAAATTTTTTTAAATTTTTTAATAAAAAATATTTTTTCATTTTTTCAAAAAATATTAAAAAAATTATTAAAAATGAACCTTAAAAATAAAAATGTGAATTATCGAATTAAGCAATTATATTTTTTTTCTTTCTTTATATATATATATAAAAATGAAATATTCAGTGAAATATATATATATATAAAATATATATATATATATATTGAATCATTTTTATATATATATTATATATATATTGAATCATTTTTAAAAATAATTGATAAAAAAATAAACTGATAAATTAATTGAAATTTGGAATCACATAAAATTGAATATCAAATAACAAAATTATTATTACATAGAAACAACAATATTAATAACGCATCCATTGAAAATATATTGATTGTAAGTTATGTCAATTATTTAGAATTAACAGTATGCAGTTTAAAAATAAGAATGATATAAAATAATTCGAATAAATATTTCACTGATTATTGAAAAATATGATATGAAATCAAAAAATATTTTATTAAATATATATATTCTCAACGCTTAATAGTTAAAATTTTAATAATTAAAATATTTTGTATATCTAATAAACATAATCTAATAAAATAACAAAAGTAAAATCAGGTTGAAAGTTATTTTTGTACATACTTATGGATGCAAAATCTGTATTATTATTCTACTGCTGTTCATATGTAGCAATGATATTTTGATTCTACTCAATTGCAATCTTTAATTGATTCATCTGTCGATTTTTTCACAAATTATATATTATAATTATAATATAATATAATTATATTATTAATATCAGAAGAAGAAAGAAGAAAGAATAACGTAGAGAATTAAATGAATTCGATTCCTATAATATTTTTAAATTCGTTTTTAATAATGTTTTTCAAGAAAATAAGGACATTTGAATCCTTAGGAAGCTTGAATTTTTCATTTTCAACAATACTAAAAATTTTATTTTTTAATATCTTTTAATATAATTATTTTAATATAGAATTATAATTATTGATTGTCGATATACTATTGGTATTTTATTGATATATAAAGTTTTTGATATATTAATAATATTATCAAAATCGTTAATAAATAAAAATAATTAAAATTCATATTTTTCTTATTCAAAGTTATTAAAGCACTTAAGAATTTTATCTGTTAAATAAGTTTAATAAAAATAAATAAATTTTATTAAAAATTTATATTATAATTTATTTCAGCTATTTCTATTTGTATTATTGATATCTTAATAATATTTTTGAACATATCAAAAATTAAATAAAATATCATTAATCGATAGATAATTAATATTTTTAATAATAATTTTATTAATAAGAATAAGAAAAAATAGAAAAATAGAAAAAAATAGAAAATTCGATTTTTATCTTTTTATTTTTATCTTTTAGCAATATTTTAACGATATTATCTATATGTTTATGTAATATTATATTTATCACTATCGATATTGATAGTCACAACTTTATTCTGATATAATCAAATTCCATCTTCTATTTATAAAATAATATATTCTAATTTAAATTTACATAAATGACGATAATTTAATAAACCGCATTTAATTCTTTAATAATGATTAAATTTTACAATCAAAATTAAAATATAACATAACTAAAAGAAATAGCAACAGAACAAAAATTATTGAAAGAAAAAAGGAATAAAGGAAACAGATCATGCGGGCCTGGTCACCAAATGTGTTCCCGAATTATAAGATGCAAAGACTTCTTGACATTCACGAAGAATTATGACATGGATGGTAATTTTATAACTGCACAGTTTATAATGCCTATTACTAAAATTTTATACAGTTTATTCAAATATGAAGATCGATGTCGCTATAGCTATTGACTATTCGATTTATAATTATTACATAGAAAATAATTGTATTAAAAATATCTAGATAAATATGACTTATTTGATATACATAGCAACATCAAATAGTTGATTTTTTAATGATTTTTTAATATGTTGTTATGGTTCTAAATAACTTTTTATTTATAATAAATGTATCGTATAATATATATTATATTATATAATATATACATTATATATAATATATATAATGTATATATAATATATAATATAATGTATCATATTATATATAATTCACAGATAGCGAATTTAGTTTTTAAGTTACTTACAAAAATCCCTCAGTACTATTACATTGAATTCTGCGCATGCGTCTGTTTTCAATAGTATATGTAACAGGATGCGACTGCCACTTCTCGACCGTTTATACAAGCACGATATAACGAGTGAATAAATATCACCACACGTAGCCATCCATAACGAGCTTGGACATTCCGCAGAATGCGAAAATAAAACATAAAACAATCCTGAAGTGACCGAATAAATTTTGTTTTCCTGTTGTATGTACATTCTATGCTCTGCATATAATCTATATTTCTACTCGTAGTCTATATATATTCTAAAATTTTATTCTAAAAGAAAGTAAACAAATATGACCGTATAATAAATATAATAATATAATTACGATGATTATTAATTCAATTTAAACAAAAATAATTTATCAAAATAATAAACATTTAGCTAATAATAAACATTTAGCTAATAATAATAAAAATTGCTAGCACTAATCACTTTAGTTGATATTATTTAATGAGTTTATTTTAAATTTAATTAAAAAATGTTAAAATAAATGTATATATTGTCAGTAATTATTTAGAAAAAAAATTTTCTCATTGATTTTAATGATTTTTGGATATATTGTAGAAAACAAGACTTTGAACAATTTCTATGTATAATATATATAATTGCTGGTTAGCTTTAATTTTCGAAATACTTATAAAAAAAAAGATTGCCGCTATTACATAAAATTCTATAGTAGTATGTGTGTAAACATGCAACAGTCATTTATCCACAATATATATGAATATTATCCATGTGTAAACATATATACATAGCGGTGACATTCTAAATAGATATAACGGATGAATCCACATTTTTAATATTTATTTATATATAGAAAGTTTGAAGATTTTACGAATCTTTTGGATTTTTCGTGAAATACGAAAATGAATAAGAATTCTGAAATTATGATCGATTTTATAATAAAGATATTGAATATGGTTGATAATTCATCATAATTTTAGTCATTGTAATTTTAATCGTCCAATAATAAATATTCTATGGATTAATCGAACTTTACTATGGATAAATAAGATGAACATAAAAGTTCAAATTTTCAAATCAAAAATCTAGACATAAAATTTTTTATTTTATATGAAGTATAACTATTATGCTTTGCTTTTAAAGTTTATTGGTTGATATTGTTATTTTTTTATATCATAAAATGTTTGATAGAAATGGACAAAAAGAATTTATAATAGCCGAAACAAAAAATTCTAATATTTTTTTTTCATATAATATTTATAATATATATATTATAATATTTATAATAGTTTTTAATATAAAATTAAATAAATAAAAAACTTTTTTCAAATTAACAAATATTTTGTTTTGGTGTACAATATTGAAAAAGTAAAAATTTTTTTTTAATAAAAACAAAAATATTATTTTAAGCATATTATTTTGACATAATAAAAAATATAATTTCAATTTGAATTTTTATAAATGAATATTAAATTATTATATTATATTAATAATAATAAATAATTACAATAAAAACAAATAGTTTTCTACTTTTAATTGATGGGTCAATAAATCATAGTTTTATCGATATGTAAATTAAAAAATATTATTATTTGAAAATAAACAAAATTATTTACATATTATTAAAATGCAATTTAAACTTTTAACTTTTATATAAACAATTAACAATTTTAACTTTTACTTGATATTTATTTACCTGATACATATCAATAAATTTTTGTATATTTTAAATAAAAAAAAATATATTTTTTTATTTAAATATTATTATAATTTATTTATATATATATATATTTTTTACTTTTTTGCTGATGTGTAAATAAATACAAAAACATAGATGTAACAAATATCCGAAATCGATAATAATGATTCTATAGTTTCCCGAACATCTCTCATGACCTAAAAAGAATAATGTAATATTTAATTGATTAATGAAAATTTTGAGTTTAAAACTTTTTATCCGCCAGATATAGTGAGATATGTATCCCTTGATCAAACGAATTGAAATTTTAAGGAAAAAAATTATCTAAACATAAAATTTTAGCTTTAGAATATTTATTAGTTTCCGATTATATTTTTAAACTTATTTTATTCTACTAAAGTGCAAAGATAGACAAAATTTTAACATTAAAATTAAAATTATTTCAATAAATCATTTACATACAATAAATTATTTACACTTTATTATTTAAAATCGAATAAGTGTAATTAATTATAGCGCTGAACGATTGATAAATTATATAAATATTTATACAAAATTATACAATTATATAAATAATTATACAAAATCAATTATAATACAAGTCAATTATAATAGCTACAAATAAATATTATTCGAGCATTTAAAAATTATTAATTTTATTTGAAATTTAATTGATTAATTTTTTAATCCGTTAATAACCAACGTAATAACTCTACTAAAATGATTTTCATGAAATGTAAGATACTCTGTCATCTTAGCAATATATACATACAGCAGAATGCGATTTTTTATCTATTGTATAAGATGAATCTATTGCAATAGATGATATCGAAAATATATAACAAATAGATCAATTAAAAATATATTTTCTTATGGACTTAAAATGTCTCAAATCCAATACCGCGTAGATATTCTTCAAATCCGAAATGCGAAATGTAAAAATAAAATATAAAAACAACTCTTGAGCGATCAAAATTGTAATGGCCAAAATTATAATGAATATCAGTATCATTCTTGATATTTATCATTTATGAATTATCATAATTATATTATCAGTAATTACTATAATTCATAAAGAAATAGTTTTTTGACTGGTTTACCCGTTATACATTTTAGACACCGCCCACTGCGGTATATTCGCAGAAACAATAGATAAGCAGCCATATTGATGTATGTATTATCAAGAATGTGCACGTATAGACAGAATTCAATGCATTATATCAAACATTTTTTATTAATATATCGGAAACTAATAAATATTCTAAAGCTAAAATTTTATGATTTAATGTTTAGGTAACTTTTTTCCTCAAAATTTCAATTTACTTGATCAAGAGGTACATACCTCGGTATATTCAAACAATTATCTATTTATATTGAAAAATTCCAGATTTAGGAAATATTTTAATTTTAAATTTGTAAAATTCACCATATAAAAGAAAAAAAGCATGAATTTACATACAATTTGACATCCAACTTTTTTTGAGAGTATATGAGTGTATATAACTTTTTGCAATTTCATATATCTTACATCTAATAACGTTTTTAGCGATATCTATGATATAAATGAGATTTCTGTTGTGATTTATCTTTTAGTTGTGACATATCTTTTATTTTACACAAAAAGAAACAAAAAATTATTAAACGATTGCAGAGATATATAGGGTCCTAAAAATGTTGGAATATTTGTAAATTGGAGATTTCTGAGATAATTTCAAACAATTTTTCTTTGCAAAAATTTTGTTTACAGTTTTGTTAAGCTATTAACAAAAGTTAGCCAATCACGAAGCGCGAAGCCGGAACAGTAACATTGGTGTCAATGAGTACAAACAAGTCCAAGCAAGATATGTCGAAGAAAATGTAATTAAATATTATAGTTTTTTTATTTCGTGATATAATTCAATATAATTTTTTCGATAAAAAAATATTTATATTCATATTCATATATCTCATATTCAACATACTTTCTTGGACTTATTTGTGTTCGAACAACGATACGTAGCCAACGCTAATATGAGAATATTTAAAAGTGATTTTGAAATTTTATTACAAAAAGTCGTAAAATAGAAAGAAAAGATATTAATCTACAGCAGTTTTATAAGTTATGAGTGATATCTAGTTACAGAAGATTTATTTACTAGTTTAATGTATGTTTTATTTACAAATTTCTTCATCAATTATCTGCAGATATTTTCTTTTCTTTTTTATATTTTATCTTTATTACAGATTATCTGTGGATAATGTATGCACATTGTTTGTGAATACATATTGGTGGATAATTGTCTTTCAGCCTGGACGAGGCTTTAAACTAATGATTTTTCGATAAGTAAGTTAATATTCGATAAGTAAGTTAATATTTTTTTTATAAAAAATATCCAGATAATGGTAATTTAGAATGATATTCTATTTAAAAAATTGAAACTGACTTTAAAATCTTTCCCACTACTCGATCTCCAAATATTATTTCCACTATATAATCCTTTAAATCAAATAATGCATGTGTACAATATGCAAGTTCGATCTCGCACATTTTTTTTCTAACACCAATAATAGCTGAGATATTCAAGTGACCTGTTTTACGTGCACTATATATATATATATATATATATATATATATATATATATATATATAT